>NC_141153.1:73002139-73253747 GCF_053477565.2 Lygodium microphyllum
GACTTTAAAGTCCATATGTACTGTACATGAATACATGATTGGTCTAACTCAATTTTCCATTGGTTGGTATTTGCAAACAGTCAACTGAAACATTGAGAACAAAGAAATAACTGTGCATTGAGCTTTTGATGACCATGACGACTAGGAGACCACCCACCACAACTGAAACATTGAGAACATAGAAGAAATAACTGTGCATTGAGCTTTCGATGACAACGATGACTAGGAGACCACCACCACGCCACTTATTGAGCTTTTGACTACTACAACACACCCCCCACCCCCTCCCCCCCACAAAAAAAAACACACACACACACAACAAAAAAGGAAAAAGGGGATATTCCCTCATCCTCAATATCTTTTGTCTTCATGTGTAATTGAGTTGTAACACCACTAATTCTTTTATATATTGCATAGGGCTCTCCCTCTCTCTCCATGCTAGACCTACTCTATCCCATCTCCTAAAACGTATATACAATCCTAAATAGAAATGGGGGCAATAGACCCCCTCAATCTCAAACTACATAACTCAACATTTTGAATGTCAAAAACTCTAAATCCTAAACTTGTACTCATAGTAGAAATTCTAAGCCCTAGTTCCTAATTCCTATATCCTATATACCTCACACCTTAAGTGTTGCAAATTAGGTAATGCCATATAAACATGAAAACATGTAAGTACGCACACTTGTATCCCAGTTGTCTCAATCACACATACTTCTTAGTGTGCACACTACATGTGTGTGTATCTTTTTCAATTCACATTGAAGTAGCTATATTCTTAATTGTATACACTCTCTCTCAAACATCATTCCCCCCCTCACACCTTGCCCACTCCCCCCCCCCTCGACAAAAAAAAAAGGGAGTCCAAGTCTTATGGGAGGGGTATTTATGTCTATGAGGTAGCAAATTGGAAGTTGAGAATCTGATTTTGGACTCACTTTGTCAAAGTGCTTACAAGAATTAGAGGAAAAGCTAACAACAAAAGTGATTACAACCAATAAAAAGATTGAAGATGAAGCCAAGAAATTACCATAAAGAATAAGTATTGGTTAAGATAGTATTCTATGCATACATAGGTGCCCTCCTTGAGGGATGGCATGAAGAAACACAAGAGGAACTAGTTCATGAAGAATGTCAAGAATGCTCAAAGTCATACATGCTAGAGGTCAAACTAAGGCCAATATTGGAAGAAAAAGGGTTCAGGTGGATAGTATCATGGCGAGTCATTAAGCAAGGAAAAAAACAAGCAACTTTGGAGTTTGGAAACATTGAAGATAAAGTTGAAGTCTTAATCAATATGTTTCAAGGAAAGAAATTTATGGATCACAAATAAACTTACACTAGATTAACTCAAAGCACAATCAATTAAAGTTGCCAAGATGAAGGCAACTGGAAAGGAGGGCATATGGGTAGTTTGTAGAGGTGGCAAAGTCACCATAGAGGAGTTCAAGTAGTCTAAGTGCTAAGTTGCTTTGGGGCAAGTGGACAATTTATTGAGGTGGCAAACTCATCACAAAAGCACAAAGTTACTTTTGGGTCATAGTGTGGTTTTCTTTTTTGTACCAATAGTGCCTTGCCATCGGTTTTTTTTGTACCAATGGCTTCTTGAAGTGGATTGTAACCAAAAACTTTAATCTGTGTATATTCTATAAACATTTGTGCATCTAAAAGGATCTCTCTCTCTCTCTCTCTCTCTCTCTCTCTCTCTCTCTCTCTCTCTCTCTCTCTCTCTCTCTCTCTCTCTCTCTCTGTGTGTGTGTGTGTCATACATTTAGTCCTAGATATCTATCCTATCATATATGTCAAAACCTACACTTTTTCATGATATACCTGCTATTCACTGTGAGCAAGATAGACTTGTTATTCACTATGTGCAAGAGATCTTCTGTTCACTATGTTGTGGAAAGACCTATTGTTTACTATATTGAGAACAAGCCTGTTGTTCATTGTGTTCAAAAAAGACTTGTTGTTCACTATTGTTTAGGATAGATTGCTATATACTGTCTAGACAATAAGGATTTGACTAATTTAATGCTCTATTAATGCTTATGGGGTAGTTATGCCCATATGATATATTGATACTCAAGAAAGGCTTTTGGATCGATTAGAGTTTGTTTAGCTTGGTATTTGGAATGTTCTTTATTGTTATACACTATGGACAGTAAGATTACTGGTTGAAAGCTTATGTATTGCATATTTGCATGTACTTTCAGATGATACATGGATATATTGATGCTTGGCATTGGATATGCTTATGTTGAGCTCTAATCCTTGGTTTTGAGCTCTGTTGGATATATATTTGTAGTGGCTATTTGTTTATGTGGTTTTCCATTTACAGGTTCGAAGGATTATTGTGGATATATACTCTTGTATATGTATTGATTCATGTCTTTGGGCACCTGGATGTTATAAGACATATGTATTGAGCTTCAATTTGCGCTTGGACATTTTGGATTTGCTTGTGTGGGAGCACATTGATATTTTCTCATTGTAGATCTTGGTTTATTTGAGACAAAGGAAATCTCTTGCTTATGCATATATGCCCAGTTGGTTTTGGTGCACATTGTCTTGCAAGCATTGATGATTGTGGGCTGATTTAGCTTTTGTTTGTATACCCGGTACTTCCTTCTATCAAACGAGTTTGTCAATTTTGGATACATGCTATTCTCTTTTTTGGGATTGCGTCTATGTTCCTAACATCTTTGGAACTCTGACAATATTTGTTACCCTTGTGGTTTATGCCTATCTTGCACTGCTAGTTGTATTACATATCTTGATTACTACCCTAATATTCCTGGTAGTGGAAATTTTGTATTTGGTTTTTTCCTCACAGTTATACACTCATTTACTATAGTTTTGTGGCTAGCCATGTTGAAATTTTAGCTTTGAGCAATCCTTTAAGTGTAGATATTGTTATTATAGCAACTTGTTCACTCTGTGCTTTGCACTTATCATGGCATCTGCTATATTGGGGATAGTGCCATCTTTAACATAGACAAGTTAGATGGCACTATGTTCAATTATTATAAGATCCATATTTGGTAGGTATCAATGCAAAAGAAGCAAATCTGATCATTAAAATATAACAAGGAGTTTAATGCAAAGGCATGGGTTGATTTGGATGAGCTATGTAAGTCTACCATTATCTTGTTGTTGTCCAAGTAGGTTTATTCCATTGTTATTAAGACAGAAGGTGTTGCTTATGATTTATGAAAAAAGATATGTCTTACATCTCAATTGTATTGGTTAAATAAGCTTGTGGACCTTCACATGGAGGAGGGCACTTTTATGTCCACTCATTTGAATGAGTTCCACTCCATTATCAACCATATTATCTTACACAGCATTAAGCTTGAGGATAATATAAAGTCTATATTCTTGCTTGTTACACTACCCAAGTCTTGAGATACATTTCGTACTATTATGAGTGCTAATCCCCTTGAGTGTAGGTTTAAATGCTTTGATGTAGAGGGAGCCTTACTTAAAAAAGAAGTGAATATGAAGAACATTAATGCAACTCGTACTTCCCATGCACTTATAGTTAGAGGCAAACACGATGGTAAAGGTAACTATTATAGAGACTCATAGCCCAACAAGGGCAAGTCATTAGCCTCATGGGTAATCACATAATAAGTCCTATGAACGCAAGTCCTCTCTCACTTGTCATTATTGTGGGGAGTGGGGTCAGGTAAGGTTGCAGTGCCATAAGATGCACAATGATAGGCCCAAAAAAGCCAAAGGAAAAGTGTAGAAAAATGCCGTGTCTTTTAATTATTGCAACATTGTTAAGTCCATCATTAAGATTGATAAGATAAATGCCTTGGAGGCATCAGGGTCACATAAGGTTGCAATGCCATAAGATGCATAATGATAGGCACAGAAAAGACAATGGTAAAGTGTAGGAAAATGCCAAGTCTTCTGATGATCGTAGCATTGTTAAATTCACTGTTAAGATTGAAGAGATAAATGCCTTGGAGTATAGTTCAAATGACTACGTACTTGCTACTTCTTCATTTGATGCTACGTAGTTTCTTGATGTTCAATCTACTTACTCTTAGTGTTGGCTTCTTGATTGGGAGGCTTTCTTCCATGTTACCTTGTATTGTCATTGGTTTTATACCTACCACACTATTACATGTTTCGTTAGACTGAGTGATGATCATGTATGTGATATTGTTGGCATAAGTTATATGAGACTATAGTTTCGTATTGATGCTCCATTTACATTGCATGATGTGCGTCATATCCTAGTTTTGACTAAAAGCATTCTCTCAACTATACAATTGGATAATGATAGATATCATATATCTGTTGGGGGTAAAGGTGCCTCTGCCTAGCCGCCCGTGTATTACTACACTGACAGTACCCGCCACTGCACACTGCAGGTGGCGGGCGCCCATCATTGTCACTTTATTCTTTATTCTTTTAGTGAGAGTTTGAATAAAGAAAGGCCCGATCACACATCGTGATTGTTGGAGTTTCCATTTGTGTCTCTCTCTCTTCTTGCTCTTGCTCTCCGTCATATCTCGTTTTTCTCACCTTT
The DNA here is from genome assembly GCF_053477565.2 of Lygodium microphyllum. Lineage (NCBI taxonomy): Eukaryota > Viridiplantae > Streptophyta > Polypodiopsida > Schizaeales > Lygodiaceae > Lygodium > Lygodium microphyllum. Next base: position 73,006,686 of record NC_141153.1, read on the forward strand.
CAACTAGTATCAGAGCTTTAGATCAGAGCTTGATCATGGAGCTTGGCCCGGCATTACTTCAGTCTGGATTGAAGACCTAGAGCTTGGAGCTTCAATGCCAGTCATGGCTTCTTCCGCCTGAGGTAGGATTTCATCTCTTGCCTCTTCCTGGCTCTCATAGGCTCTTTGCAGGTGTTCCTTGACTTCATTGGGCGCCTTGTATGCCCCCATTTGCCCCCTTATCCTCAGCATAACCACCGTGCCCCATAGTAGTAGCTCATGTTTTTCTTTTATCACTTATTTCAAAATCTAGCTCAAAAATCCCATTTTTTCTCATATCTCTGGCATCCGAAACCCGATTTAGACAAGATAAGAGTCTAACTTGGGGTTTTGGCACACTCCGGACGTGATGGCGATGTCAAATCTGCCAAATTTTGATCATATCATTTTTTGCAACATATTTGAGTTGATTTACAGTAAGAAAATGTCATGCTCTTAGCTTATGTGATGCTCCCGAGGCTTGGTATTTGATGTCAAAATGCTTTGGGGATGTTTGCCTAATGTTTTGAGATGCTTTAGGACTTGGTTTGAGCTTCCACAGCTCAAATTATGCAAGGATTTACTGTTGTACATTGTTTGGACTGCTGCAGCAAGGTTTTATTAGGGATGGCTTATCCATAATGCTCTTTGTTGACATTCGAGTGTGATATTGGATGTATTGATGCTTGGTCATCATGGTTTATGCTCGGATATGCTATTTGAGAGTTATTGAGCCTTGATTTGGATGCGGACACTTCGTTGTTGGGATTTATGCTACCTTGGTTGACAAGTTATTTTACCTCCAGTTTGGTTATGCCTATTGGTTTCGGGCTATGTCTTTGGGATATGCAATGAAGTATTGACCTTCGAGGTACGACATCGAGTTTGTCTTTGATTATGGATCTTCATTGGAGCTTGAGCTCGACTTTGGAATGCATTTGATGCTCCGTCTTGGATGTACATATGGCATGTATGTTACCTATGTCTGACCAGTCTTGACATGCTTGGCCTATGCCACTACTACATGCTAGTTACATTGCTTGGAGCCGATTGCTACTAGTGCCTTGTCTTGGCTTGCATCTCGCTTCTTGGAACTTACTTGGGATATTTCTTGGCTTGCCAGAGTTGTATTTGGGATACAATTGATGTCTATGGATGCTCTAATTGGAGACTAAAGAGCCTATATGCTCATGATGTCTTATTGATGTCTGGTCTTGGATCTTTCGTCTCACTGGTGCTCTCATATATCTTTCTTGAGCTTCTTGGCTTGATCCATATGGATTTTGTGCCAGTGGGAGCATCGTTGGATATTTGACAGACATTGAGCAGGTGGTTTATGCTATTGAGCTTTGAGTCTTCTGAGACTCGGATCTTCTTCACTTGGATGCTGCATGATTGATATGTCATGGTCCACATATATGTACTTGGGCTAATTTGGGGTTCACACTCCCTGAGCATACACCTCTTTGTGTCAGGTCTTGCCAGTGTTGTGTACACTTTGCCCTATTACACATGGGGTGTGCTGGCTTACTGACGGATTTGTTTGATATGCTTGGGTGTTTGCTCATGTCCGTATGACTATCATATGTTGATTTATGCCCGCTTGATGTTGGTTATGCTTTGACAGTCAGTGGTTGACTTGGTGCATTGATTTTGCCTACAATTTGCTCTTATTGTACCTGACTGTAATTTATTACAAGTAGTTATGTATGGACTGATGTGGAATTTTTATGCTGAATCATCCTAATTTTATGTACTTTTGATGGTACTTGGTGGGTAGCATCATTGGCTATCAGTTCGTGGTCATTTTGCCTTGGTATTGGTGATATTTTGGTTGTTTACAACAGAAAACAAGTAGTTTTGAATTGTCTGCACTATTTTGGCCTGCATTATGGGTTATTCTTCCAGTGACAGTGCTATCTTCAACATCACTAAGCTTGATAGTACGAATTATGCCTATTGGAAGAGCCAATTTTGGTAGGTATTGGTGCAAAAATCGCATATAAAGCCACTAAGAATGTATGGCAAGCAGCCTGAAACTATGACTGATGATGAATGGGATGAGCTTGATGAGTTATGCAAGTCCATCCTCATCTTGTCTCTCACTAAACAGGTGCATTACAATGTGGTTGAGGAAGCACAGAGTGCTTGGCAGCTTTGGAATAAAATTAAGAACCTCTATGACAAGAAAAGTCCGGCAAGTCATACGTATTGGTGGCTGAAGCAAATTATGGACCTACGCATGAAGGAGAATATGACAATGTCTGCTCATTTCCATGCTATTCTCAAAAACTTGACTTTGCAAGGTATTACCTTTAATGATGAGGTTACTCCATTGTTTTTGCTTGGGACTCTAAGTGAGTCATGGGATGTATTCCGCACTACTTTATGTGCTCCTGCTACTATTTTAAACTTGCTTGATGTAGAGAGTGCTCTTCTGTAGGAAGAGATCAATCGTAAGAACTTGGATGCCTCTCGTGTGTCGCATGCTTTGATTGTTAGTGTTAACCCTCAAACGAACGAAGGTGGAAAATCCAGAAAAGCTAAAGCAGAAGACAAAGACAAAGGCCAAGGAAAAGAGAAACGGAAGACAAAAACGCACAAGGAGAAGAGTCTTAAATAAGGGAGAAAGGCGCACAAGGAAAAGCGCAAGTCAAAACTTTTGTAAAAGAGCGCAAGTGCATCATGGTTTAATTCAAGGAGCGCCGGCTCTCACCCGCGCAAATTGTAAATGTAGATGGGCGGTGGAAAGGAAGATAGGAAGATAGAAGGACAATGGGAAAAAGGGCCTAGGCTACGGCCGGCCATGTAAAAAGGGAAAAAGGGGATGACCGCCCAAAAGGGATTTAGGGTTTTGTATATAAAGTTGAAAAGTGAATGAGAAGCTCATTCTTGTGTGTGGCCAAAAGTAGCTCTCCTCTTCTTCTTCTTCTTCTTCTTCTTGCTTGCTTGAGCTTGTGCTTGAGAGAGGGAGTGTGAGAGTGTGAGGGAGTGGGTGTGTGAGCGTGAGGGACCGGGGAGGAGAAGCTCTCCATCTTCTCCTCTCTTCTTCTCTTCTCTTCTCTTCTCTTGTCTTGCTCGCGGCAATGGAGCTTGGAGCGTGAAGCTTGAGGATGGAGCTTGCTTGAAGCTTGCACTTGGATCGTGGAGCTACCGAAGTGCGCGGGAGAGGAGGCAACTCGATCGGCATGGAGGTAAGCTCACTACACCCGTAGATATGGATGGCGCATCGGCTATGTGAGAGGTAGCCATTAGTGCTCGGCTTGGAACGCTTGAAACAATAAGCGGTCCGAGGGTCTTGGCGGTTGAGCGAAAGCTCCCACATTTTGGTTCCGTTGCTGGGACCAACGAATTCAAGCCTTGAGCGCTTGCGCGCTTCGAATCGAGTATCAAAGTAAGGGTCTCCTCGAACCGTACTTGAGATAGGTAGGAAGTGAGGGGGTTGAAGATGGTATTTAATCTCCTTGGCAAGTAGGTTTTTGTTTTGTTTGAGGTTTATGTTGAGAGATGGAGTAGTGTAGGTATTTACTTTGTGATTTGGATGCATTAGAGTAGGAGAAAACAAGGAAAAACAAAGAAAACAAGCACCAGGGTTTACTGTTGCAAAACAGGGCAAAAATCGTGTAAGAATTGGCAAAACGCTTGCTAGTGATGCCTAAGATCGGCATGTGAATGATTGGGGGCACCAACACCATGCCCGGGAAGGGGTATAAGAGCCAGAAGGCCAAGGGAGAGTTCATTTGTGACTGTTCAGTTTGAGAAAGAGAGGGAGAGAGAGAGGGAGCCATTGCACGATCTGCCCGATCTAGCCATTGATGAGCCTACTACGCTAACCAGGTACATAAAACCCTTCCCCTATCATTCTAGATAGGACCTGAAGGTTCGTGCTTGGAATGGTTGAGTAAATCACAAGAATCAAGCAAGATCGGCATCGCGTTGTTTCTGTCGCACCGCATTCGGCCCATCCAAGCGGTCGCTTCTGGGCCAAGTCCCAGAATCGGCCCTCGGCCCCTTACCATTCGGCCACTCGGTCTGAAACCCTAGTCGTCCCTCGGACCCGTCCGAGGCAACTGTCCGAGTCAACCCACTCGGCCGTCCGAGTCAAGCTCTTCGCCACGTGGCACATTCGGCCCTCGGCCAACTGTCGTTCGGTCCGTCCGAGTTATCTTGTCCGAACATGTCATTCGGCCCGTCCGAATAAAAATCACCCGAGTCAGATCTGGAGATTGGGCCCTTGACCCCGAGCTATTCGGCCCGTCCAAGTGACCCACTCGGACCCTGCAATTCGGACCAGTTGGTCCGAGTGCAATTTTCTATCAAATCTGTCAGAAATTTGACCCGACCCGGCAACTATGTAGTGGCGTATCTTGTCGAAATCCTTCGGGTGCTCAGAACTTGATTCTAATACATGTAATAGGAAAAAAAAAACTGTAGCGACAGCTGCTTAGCAGCCAGAGGTAGGCAATTGCGAGACACATAGACTTAGACGCAAACCGCTGAGTTGCAAAACTTGATTGGCCAAAAACGAACGCTGCAACATATTAAAAAGCCGCTGAACCCACCAAGACGACCAGAAAATTGACCAACAAACCTATCAGGACAAAACGACGCGAGAGTGCGTAAGACACCTAGAAATTAGTTGCCGCACTCACCCTGAATTTTCGCGCTTGAAGTACACTTAAGGAAACTGAAAGCATGATTGAGCACAAGCGCACAAGAAAGGACACACACGTTGAGTGGCCATAAATTGAGGATTGTATTCGATAAAGGAACTCACCCAAATAAACCACTCAAGGACCCCGCCAGTAGGAGAGGACCCCCGCAGAGCGGGCCCTACCCCCTCTGCACCTCCCCCAAGCAGGTTGGAGAGAAAACGTGCGTCGTGATAGGTCCTCCAAAGTGGACCCTAGCGTAGCAATAGCTCTACACGAGCATGGATTCGTCCTGGCAAAAGAGCAACCAAAAGCCCCTGCCCGAATAGAGACCAACAGAGACCCTAGAACCTCAACAGGCCCATCTAGCCAACAGGGGCAAAAAGGCCACACTGCAAAAACACATACATGTTGCATTCGGATTGCATCTATTCAAGGCGGAAAGCAACAATATCAAGCTACAATCGTGAGAATGACTAGATATGACAGTCCTAACGATAGATGCTCCTTGAATAGCACTACACCGACGATCCAAGGCACCAATGGAGAATCCACATCTGGTCGTGTAGTTGGGGGCTCAAGCGCATCTGTCAGAAGGCTTAAATTTACAAGCCAGGACCCGAAAGATGAAGACATAGTACCACCTGCTTATCTTAGGGTCAAACTCACCACGAAAAGAGAGCATACTATCGATGCTCTGATTGATGAAGGAGCAGATTTTAACATCTTGACCTATGAATTATGGGCCCTACTAGGCCAACCAGAGCTCACACCGACTAGTGCAACTCTTAGCCCTTATGGGGGACACCCACAAGCACTCATAGGGAAGTGCAGAATCCTTGTGACAATTGAAACGGAAAGCTTGCCTATCCTATTTCATGTTCCTCCAAATAATGCTAGCTGCTGGAAAGAAACCCTCCTAGGAAGACCCTTCAAAAGGGTGACCAAGTGTGAGGCTGACTATGTAGCACAAAGGATACACCTGACACTACCGGGTGTGAGAATAGTCATGACCTTTAGCAAGGGTGACCTCATCGAACCTCGAGGGAAAGGCAAGCAAGGTGCTCACATGACAGTCAAGCCTACTGATGAGAGTGGGGACTTGTTGGAAGAGTTAATACAAGCGCAGGTCGAACAGCGCGAGAACTAGTGAGTGAGGCCATGCCGGAAACAAGAAGGTTAGGAGACAATGCCAAGGATGGCCTTGGGACTTACAAATATCGTAGAAGACCCCAAGGAAGTCCAAGCCTTATAGATGCAAGCATCGATGGAGGTCAACACAACGCAGCGATGGATATCCATAGCGTTGCTGTGTGCGCAAGGGTACTACACAGGTAACCGATGGATTTGGATATCAAAATCCCCTGCTAAACCGCCCCTATCAGCTGAAGGCCAGGGTGCATCAAAAGCAATGAAGCACAGGAGAAAATCTAAGAGAAACTCTAGGGCTCGAGGCAAGAAACTAGACATGATTGTTCAAAGGAAAGAGCCTCAGCTAGCCTGCTAAATAGACAGATGTCATGTGTAGCCATTGAGCATGCACAACAATCGTTAGTGCCCAAAGAGCCTTTGATTTCCCAAGGGAAGAACAAGCATCATAGACACAACATTACTCAAGGCAAGGCTGATCACTCAACAAATCAAATGGCACAATCGTCTAATAGCCTCGAGCAAATCATTCAGTCAGCGCCAAGTCCACCTAAGAACCCTAGATCTTCTACATCCTCTTTTTCCAAACAGACACAGGAAGCACAACAGCGGTTGTTAAGGGAAACTGCTCAATTCCAATCTCTATCTCCATCTAAGCTTCCAAATGTCCAAGAGGAGGGACATGACGCCATCTGTAGCTCTCAACCCAAGGATATGCATGAGCAACCTAATGTGGCTAGATCAACTCATGCTCGGATCTACACAGATGAGTGCTCAAAGGGCAACAAAAAACACGGCCACTTTCGGCCGCCCTAGGGACTTAATACCGCAATCCACCAAGGGTAGCCAGCCCACTAAACTAGCTGCTACTACTTCCAAACAGGGATCATAGCAGTCATAGCCCTTGGCTGTGGCAATGCCCCGTATGGAATGTGTCCTTAGTGGTTTACCTCTGGAGGAGGTGTTGCAACCAACTTCCTCGAAAACTCTAGCACTTTCAAAGTGCCTAAAGCCTAAGCTGGAGGAGTTAATCACAAGGGAGCTGACTGAAGAGCTAGACTTCCCGAAAAGGGAGGCAGTTGTGCCCTCACAGCCTGGTAAGGCTATTCAGCAGGCCACGGCCATGTCCCATAAGGACACAGTAGAGAAAGAGAATGCTGAGGCCCAACCAACACATCAACGGCCGGCTGAACTGGTCCAGGGTCTTGAGTCGTTGAGCGATGCACCTTCACTAACTAGGAAAAAGAGGAGAAAACAACAAAGACAACAGTAGTCACAGGTGGATGTGGACCCCAAGAGCATTGAGACCAAGAGTGACGGAGAGATGGGGAATAAAGCATCAAGTCCATCCACCAATGAACCCATCGATGCCTCTCCTGATAGCGTTGAAACCACAGTCACATCTGTGTGCTCTGAAAAATTAAAGCAGCCGTTGCCATCAACAGTTGCTTCCAGCACGCAATCCACCGACAATAAAACTCACATCGATCAATCAAGAGCGGATACAACGTCGTCACAACAGGGTGACAAATCTATACCAGTCACATCCAAGAAGAACCATGACAAAATAGCAGCAAAACCCCAGGAAAAACGCACGATCCCTGAGAGCATAAGCAATCCTAGCATTGACCAATCTTGCTCATCTAGGCCTGAACCCCCAACTAGGCTAAAGCCTAGACAAATTCCTAGAACCTTGCATGAGATGGCAACAGAGCAAGCCCTCGTTGAACATAGAAGTGTCGCAGACTGCTTATCTGAGTTGGATGCTAAGCTCAAGGTGTTTGCACGAGTCTACATCCTTGCGAACGTGGGCACAATCCCCAAGGAGCAACTTGGAGATTACTTGCCCTTCCCTCTATCCTGGAAGGAGCAAGAACATCTTAATGAGCACTATGATAGGCTTTTGCATGAACGCATGCGACTCCTCGTCGCTGACAAGGAAACCGACGAATTGTGCTTAACCGTCACATTCAATGAAGTGCTCTGCCGACCGAATCTCGTGGACATAGAGCAACTAAAGCGATTGTCAGTAGGCCAGAGTCAATTTGAGCAGCATTAGTGTGAATGTCGCATGGTAATGGCCGAACTAGGGGCTCGGATCATGACAGTCTCTGAGGAGCGATTGGCCAAATGGCAGTCTCAAAGAGACCCAACCTATGTGGCACCAACTTCCCTTCGAGTGCTAACTGGCATTTGGGGTATGGACTCAGCTGGAACTAGCCTAGAGAGCCCCTTGATTGATAAGGTTCTCACTGAGGAGGAGTTACAAATTGCCAGTAGACTCGAACAAGGTTCCATGCTGCTCGATGTGGCAAAATATCTATCGGTACTAAGTAAGCTGCCACGCTCCAGTACAACCCTGAGTTCTACAATTGGTTCTTATCCTCGTGAAGTGACATGGATCCATGAATGTGTATATAAATAAACACTGATGTTTGTGCCACCATGTATAAACAACATCAACACACACAAGCAATGATAGTCAAGCGCAAGGAGAAGAGTTCGGTCGGACGGGCAAAGCTTCTCAAATCCTCCTCTCATCATGCATTTAAAAGCCGTATGACCATCCCCATCTCCAAGTGAAGGGCATGCAACCCACATTACCGCCCTAGGGAGCCTTGACCAACAACTCTGATGGTGTAGACAGGGTATAGTCCCTTCCTACACACCTTCTTCCCTTTCCGGGTCTACCCTTCCGAGAAGGAGCCCTGCCTAAATCGGTGACCGCCAGCCAACGTAACTCGGCGTGAACCAAGATCTGCTAATGGCAGGAGGCTAAATATACATCACGGGGGCCATCCCTCTATAACAATCACTGCATGCACTACCCCTCCCCTTCTCGTCCTATGCGCTTGACGACCCAACATAATCCCTTACATATAAATGATATTATCATGAAACGAATCCTAATCCTTCATTCGCATCTTACAGGTCTCCCTACGAGGAAAGCATGGAGAGCCAAAAACAGCTAGCTTGCAACCAACGAGAACGTGCGGCACGTGCCCCTCCACCGGTGCGCTACGTGCCCACCCTCAAAAGGTACGCGAAGAAGCAAGGCCCTAAACGACACCGTCCCGCTTCGAACAAAGGTCGAAAAATCCTCGGGCCAAGAGTGTCGCGACTCAAAGAAACGCACAGCATGAGGCAACGCCAGTTGCACAAACCCCCAACACACGCTCGGGCACTAGATGCTCACGAAGTGACAAAGCGGCCAGGGATAGGGCAGAATTTAATAAATTGCTTAAAGACATTTTGGAAATGGCAGTGACCCGAAACTACACCATTCATGTCCCGACCAACATGTTCCTTGCCCAGCCTCACGAGAGCCCCGCACTAGCACCGCCCCGGTCGCCTAACCAACCGGACTCACCCCGCCTCGTACCTATCGACTGAAACCCTATAATGTACAAGTAGCTCGACAAGTCGGCATGCCAGAACATTTTGTTTTTTTATGAGTAAAGGGACATCCCCCACTTGTACACATTCCCGTTACTTCTCGTTAATGTATGCGACCTTAATAAGCAATGAAACAGGCATCCCAATGGACATCATAGAATTCTGAAAAATTATGTCTTATCATAATAATTTTTCGATGCACTTAACACAAACGAGCATATACTCTCACGAAGTGACAAGTGGATGCAGGATAATACAGGTTCTTGTGCGAAAGTTCTCAGTGCCCGATCACTGCAAGACCATTGATCCCACAAAGAGCCACGACAAAGCCACGCTGCCGAAAGCAAAAATCACCCTTGCCGACCACCCACATCGCATGGCCCAACGCACATTCATGGGCCACGCCCCCTTTCTGGGTCAAGCTCTATAGTTGACTCACGACAGTCGTTACCTCAATTGTACCAACATCGCGTGTGTCGCAAGGAGGTGCGCAATATCTCAAGTGTATCTCCCCATCTCAACAACTGCTTCTCTAACAATGAGGCTAGGGCACAATCATCACTCTAATGTCCATTTCCTGAGCCTTCGAAGCTTGACATTTTCCAACCCATTGAAAGGCTAATAGCCTCAACATATTCTAATGGTTGTACTCCGGCAAGAAAGAAAGAAAGAAAGGGAAAAGCAAAAAAAAAAAACCCACGATCACAGCATCGCACCTAGGGGTCCTCAAATTAGGTACGTCCAGTGACCTTGATCAACTGGCTCCGTCCCTAGTCCCCTAGCCCTTTAGCATCACCCACAATTGTTCAGGGCACATCAAGGGCAGGACATACCTAGGGAGCTTGTCTCGCCTATGGTTAGACTTGTCACCCTGACCCACTTGTACAATTCTCTCTTGCACTCTGCCTTAGTACCATTGCAATCAGTGGTGGTAACCACCGCACGATTCGCCATGAAAAGTGCACCGTCCTCATCAAGCAAGTCCAATAGCTTCCAACTACCGAAAGTGCGGTGTCCCTGTATTCAATTATGCTACGTCGTGCAGTCACAATGCAAAGGATGTCTCATATACCTTCACATGTACTTCTTCTCAACATGGACAACTTTGCTTCATCCACACACCGTTACGAGAAACTAGCCCACGGTCTTCTAACTACGTAACATCTAAGTATGCACAAGCACTTACATAATATCTGCACCGAAGTATATACGCAGTTTGGGTCCTCAAGTGCAGGCCAACGCTCTCAGCTGCTTAGACTTTGACCTGTCTCCCAAACTAATCAAATATGTCTTGTGCACGATAAGAAGACTAGCACTACCCCTTAGGGAGAGACCACATGAGAGGTTTTCAATTGCAGGTATTGAAGACTCCAACGAAGGTGTCGTTCGCTCTTCATTAACACTCAACTCTGAATTCCTATCCTTATCACCCTGTAAGCCTGCCAAGAACCAGCATGTACAGGATCCCCAACAAACTGCCACTTGTACTCCATCAGTGCAATTCCCAAAAAAAAAAAAAAACAGCCCTACCACCAACTCCCATCGCCCTACCACCTACCACTTAACCCACCAACAGGCCCCGAGGACCCTCTTTCACACCACCACCAACACTCCTCCATGGACACCATAGGCATCCTTGTCACCAACGTCTTTGGTACATGCTACAGCCTGCTACCTACGATGGTGAGTGCCATGGGACTGGCACTCGTCTAGGAGGGGGTAATATTAACCCTCAAACAAATGAAGGTGGAAAATCCAGAAAAGCTAAAGCAGAAGACAAAGAAAAAGGCCAAGGAAAAGAGAAACGGAAGACAAAGACGCACAAGGAGAAGAGTCTTAAATAAGGGAGAAAGGCACACAAGGAAAAGTGCAAGTCAAAACTTTTGTAAAAGAGTGCAAGTGCATCATGGTTTAATTCAAGGAGCGCCGGCTCTCACCCGTGCAAATTGTAAATGTAGATGGGCGGTGGAAAGGAAGCTAGGAAGATAGAAGGACAATGGGAAAAAGGGCCTAGGCTACGGCCGGCCATGTAAAAAGGGAAAAAGGGGATGACCGCCCAAAAGGGATTTAGGGTTTTGTATATAAAGTTGAAAAGTGAATGAGAAGCTCATTCTTGTGTGTGGCCAAAAGTAGCTCTCCTCTTCTTCTTCTTCTTCTTCTTCTTCTTGCTTGCTTGAGCTTGTGCTTGAGAGAGGGAGTGTGAGAGTGTGAGGGAGTGAGTGTGTGAGGGTGAGGGACCGGGGAGGAGAAGTTCTCCATCTTCTCCTCTCTTCTTCTCTTCTCTTCTCTTCTCTTCTCTTGCTCGCGGTAATGGAGCTTGAGGATAGAGCTTGCTTGAAGCTTGCACTTGGATCGTGGAGCCACCGAAATGTGCGGGAGAGGAGGCAACTCGATCGGCATGGAGGTAAGCTCACTACACTCGTAGATATGGATGGTGCATCAGCTATGTGAGAGGTAGCCATTAGTGCTCGGCTTGGAACGCTTGAAACAATAAGCGGTCCAAGGGTCTTGGCGGCTGAGCGAAAGCTCCCACAGTTAGAGGCAGAGATGGTAATGGCAAGAATGAGTGTGGGAATGGCCGTGGTAGAGACTCATAGAAGTCTAGGTCTAAGTCGTGTGGTAAGTCGCGCAGCAAGTCTCGTGGGAGAAATGCTAATGTGGCATGTCATCATTGTGGCAAGAAGGGTCATATATGCCCACAATGTCATGAGTTCCGCAATGAGAAGCACAAAGAGAAGGGGAAAGACAAAGTACAAGAAAAGTCCTCTAATCGCAGCATTATGCCTGCAAAATCCAGTGTGAAAATCAAGAAGATAAATGTCATGCAGACTAATAACTCCGATGGAGAGTACATACTTGCAGCTAGTTCTTGTAATGCTATGTCATTGACCGATGTTCACTCTATGTATGTGCAGTGTTGGCTTTTGGATTCTGGTGCTTCATTTCATGTTACACCATGCCATGAGTGGTTCCACTTCTACCACACTGTCTCTGGTTCAATTCACTTGGGTGATGACAGGTCACTTGCTATTGTTGGCATTGCGGATGTACGGCTACAGTTCTCTATTGACAGTACTTTTCTATTATAGGATATACATCATGTACTTGCGCTTATATACAGTCTTATGTCTACAAAGGGCAGCTTGATGATGTTGGGTTTCATGTTTCATTTGGGGATTCTGCCTGGAAGATCACCCGTGGGCAGACTTGTGCTTGCTAAAGGTGCCAAAGCTGGCAGTCTCTATCCTCTTGTAGTTGATGGGTCCTCTGTTGATCATGTTTTATCAGTGGGTTCCATCCCACCTGTATCTCTTTGGCATGCCCGTTTGGGCCGTATGTCTTTAAAGGGAATGAAAATGCTTTCTAGTTTGCAGTACTTACCACCCCTTGACTACGCATGTTTTGATTCATGTGAGCATTGTCTTTATGGCAGACAGACTAGGAATACGCATAAGAAGTCTGGTAGGACATGCATGAGTGAGCCCCTAGCATTGGTACATTTGGATGTCTCTAGGCCCATGCCCTGTCAGTCTATGGGTGGTGCAAAGTATTTTGTGACATTCATTGACAATTTTTCGTGTAAAGTCCAGGCTTACCCCATTAAGCTTAAGTCAGAAGTCTTGGCTGTGTTTCAGAGATGGCTATGCAGTCTAAGATAGACTCCCTACACAAGAATATGACTTAGGATTTGGTTGCACTGCCTTAGAACAAGAAGACTTTGCCATGCAAGTGGGTGTACGAGCTAAAAAGTGCCCCTAGAAACCTCAAGCCGGCTTATATGGCTAGACTTTTCGCTAAGGGTTTTAAACAGGAGCATGGAGTTGACTTTAATGAAGTCTTTTCTCTTGTGGTCAAGATGACCACCCTATGCTTGGTTTTGGCCTTAGTTGCGTAACTTGACTTGGACATGTATCAGATGGATGTCAAAACTGCATTCTTGTATGAGGATTTGCATGATGAGATATACATGGAATAGCCTAAGGGCTTTGTAGAACCTGGCAAGGAGCACCTAGTGTGCAAGTTGAAGAAAAGTCTTTATGGCTTGAAGCAAGAACCTAGAGAGTGGTATCATAAGTTTGATGCATTTATGCAGTCACAGGCTACAGCAGGAATGCTATGGATCAGTGTCTTTACACGAAGAAAGCCCATGATGACTCATTACTTATTTTGGTACTTTATGTGGATGATATGCCGATAACAGGGAAAGCTCATGATGAGTTGGATGCTCTTAAACCTCAGCTGAAGAAGAGCTTTGAGATGAAAGATTTGGGACAGGCCTCTCACATTCTTGGTATGCACATTAAGTGCGACAGGCATCAGGGACTACTCTACCTCTCACAGAGGGAGTACATTCATAAAGTCCTTGAGTGTTTTCGCATGCAGGACGTAAAGCCTATTGGCTGTCCATTATCTTCTTATGTGAAGGTTTCACGAGTCGATTGTCCGCAGACGGATGAGCAGAGGGCCGAGATGGCCAAGATCCCTTATGCATCAGCCATGGTGGGCAGTTTGATGTATGCCATGATAGCCACTCATCAAGATATTGCCTTTGCAATTGGTGTTGTGGCATGCTATATAGCTACACCTGGCAAAAGCATTGGGATGCCATATAAAGGGTATCATGAGATACCCGAAGGGAATTGTAGATATGTGTATTTGTTATGGTAGCTAGGATACAAAAGTTGTGGGCTACACAAACTCCGATTATGTAGGACATGTAGATAGTAGAAAGTCCACTTTTGACTATGTCTTTACCTATGCTGGAGGTGTTATTTCTTGGATGTCCAGTGTTCAGAAGTGTACGGCTCTCTCTACCACTGAGGCCGAGTATGTTGCGCCACTGAGGCTTGCAAGGAGGCCATATGGTTGGGCCGTTTGGTTCATGACCTTGGGATTGATACTATACCTACACTGCATATTCAGATTCTATGAGTGCTATTCAACTAGCCAAGAATCCGATCTTCCAGGCGAAGACAAAACACATTGAGGTGAGGTATCACTTCATACGTGGGGTCATGGAGGACAAGTCTATTGACCTTATCAAGATCTCCACTAACAAAAATCCTCCAGATCTGCTCACGAAAAGCCTCACTATTGAGCACTTTGCCTTCCTCATGAGATTGAAGGGCATTGGATGAGATGACATTTTTCCTCATCTCATTGTACATGTGTACATTGTACTGTCTTTTCTTTTTCTTTTCACTCCTCACTAGGGCAGATTTTCCTTTAAGTGGAAGGTTGTTGGGGGTAAAGGAGCCTCTGCCTAGCTGCCTGTGTATTACTACAGTAAACAGTACCCGCCACTGCACACTGCACGTGGCAGGCGCCCGTCACTGTCACTTTATTCTTTATTCTTTTAGTGATAGTTTGAATAAAGGAAGGCCCGATCACACATTGTGACTATTGGAGTTCCCATTTGTGTCTCTCTCTCTTCTTGCTCTTGCTCTCCGTCATAGCTCACTTCCAAGCAAGCTTCGATCCTTCTCACCTTTCAATATCTTTTTGCAATTTTGTATGGAAGATTACATGTGAAAACCTCATTTTTGGTAGAGGTACCAAGGTTGGAAACTTGGATCCCATGCTTATATTTGGATCTATTGACCATGTATCTCTTCAACATCACTGTCTTGGGCATATATTCCTTACAGGAATGAAAGTCTTGACTTGTTTGCAGCATTTACTACCTCTTGACTACTCATGTTTTGATTCATGTGATCATTGTTTACATGGCAAGCAAACTCATAACTCGCATAAAAATTTTAGGTATATGCGCATGAGTTAGTCATTTTCTCTTGTGCATTCAAATGCTTGTTATCCCATGCCTTGTCAATAAGGTGGTGCAAGGTATTTTGTTAGATTCATTGATGATTACATGCATAAGATCTGGGCATATCCCATAAGGCAAAGGCAAAAGTCTTGCCTACGATCCAACACTTTCTAGCTATGCTTAGTCTAGGCATAGACTGAAATGCTTACAATCTAACAATAGGGATGAATATGTTTCTAAGACATTTGAGCAGTCTTGTGATGGCAGGGATATTAAACTTCAATCGACTACCCCTTACATTCCACCACAAAATGGTGTTGTAGAGTGCATGAATAGGACCATTTAGGAAAGAGTCCACAATATGCTAA
This sequence comes from Lygodium microphyllum, assembly GCF_053477565.2. Lineage (NCBI taxonomy): Eukaryota > Viridiplantae > Streptophyta > Polypodiopsida > Schizaeales > Lygodiaceae > Lygodium > Lygodium microphyllum. The sequence continues at coordinate 73,022,036 of NC_141153.1, forward strand.
GTCATGCAACCTTACCACAATATTTTTGCTAAGGCAATTACTAGTTATGTTTGTTTGATTAGATTTCCATGCACTGCTCTTGGTGGTTGAGTTGCACAGGAGGTATGGTTTGGTAAACCTCCCTCATATGCATACTTGCAAGTCTTTGGATGTGAGGCTTTTGGTCATATTTCCAAAGACAAATGCAACAAGTTGGATCCAAATTCTGTTAAATGCATTTTTGTAGGATATGGTGATGCAGGTGAGATGGGCTAGTGCCTTTGGGATCTATAGACTCGAAAGGTTATCCATAGCCATAATATTGTATTTCATGAGGAAAAGATGCATATGAGACCAAAGCATATGGTTGAAGTCCATAGGGTGATCTTTCAATAAGAGCCTCTTGTTATGGTATAGCCAGCCCTTGTTAGATAGCCTGTAGAAGATTGTTAATGATGTAGTGACCTAGAATCCACCCATTGTGTAGAATTATGATGTTAGACATAGAGGACACACGATAGAGACAACACATCTGGTCTTGGGATGCCCCACTAGAGCCTTACATCCTCTTGATCCTTTTAAGCCCTCTATGCATTACATCTTGATGATAGATTTTAATGAGTCCCTTTCTTATGAGGAAGCTATCCGCGAAGGTAATAGTCACTCTTGGGAGGGGGCCATGAAATCTAAGTTTAATTCACTGTAGAAAAATCATATGTGAGACTTGGTTTCTTGCCAAATGGTAAACATGCATTGCCATGTAAGTGGGTATATAAATTGAAGAGTACATTTGGTTTCCCTAAGGTAGCATACAAGGAACATTTGGTTGCTAAGGGTTTTAAATAGGAAAAGAGAATTGACTTTGATGAGATATTCTCCCATGTGATCAAGATGACTACCTCGCACTTTGTTTGGGTATTTATATGCAGCAGCCTAAGGGATTTGTGGAAAATGAGAAAGAATCTCTATAGACTTAAGCATGCACCTAAGAAATGGTACCACAAATTTGATGCTTTTATTCATTTGTAGGGTTGTTCTCGTAACACTATGTATCCATGTCTTTACATGAAGAAGGCCCCTGATGGTAACCTTATCATTTTTGTATACACATTATGCACAATTATTCTACAATACTTCTCTTATGGTTCTAGAAAGAGTACATACATTGAGTGTTTCAAGTAATTCCATATGTAGGGTGGTAAGCCTATCGGTTGCCTGTTACCTTCTCATGTGAAGGTCAATCAAGCAAGTTGTCCCTAGTTAAATGACGAGAAAGATGAAATGGCCAAGATCCCATATACACATAGCATTTGCAATAGGAATTGTGGTTCATTTATATGGTGACACCTGGTTAACAACATTGAGATGTTGTGAAGAATATCAAGAGATACCTTAGGAGCACTATAAATATGTGCATCTATTATGGTAGCCGAGATACTAGAGTCATGGGCTACACAAACTCTAACTATGTAGCACACATAGATAGTAAGAAGTTCACCTCTAGCTATGTCTTCATCTTTGTTGGAGGTATTATTTCTTGTATGTCCATGGTACAGAAATGCATAGCCTTATCTGCTACATTGCATTTGAACTCTATGAGTGCCATTCAGTTGGCACGTAATCTAAACTTTTATATGCAAAGACCAAGCACATTCAGGTCTATTATCACTTCATCAAAGAGGTGATTGAGGACAAGTAGATAGAGCTTGTTAAGATATTGATTGATGAGAATCCTATGGATCTGCTCACTAAAAGTATCCCAATGGAACATTATACCTTCCTTAGGAAGATGATGCACGTAGGATAAGATGATATCTATTTCTTATCGTGTTGTACTTTTATGTACACATTGTACTCTATCACTTTTTCCTTTTTTTCTCCACACTCAAACACATGGGAAGTTTTTGAGGGTTAAAGGCTACCTATGCCTAGCCACCTACTATTTACTTATTGTTTGCACACCTATACACTACAAGTGGTGGTTGTCTATCATTGTCACTTTATTCTTTATTCTTTATATGACAATAGAATAAGAAAGGGCAATATGTGTAACTATTAGAGTTCCCACATATTGCCTTTCTTTCTCTTGTTGAACCTCCATAGCTCTTGCATCCTCTTGCTTCTACTTGTGCTCTCACTCTAGCTCCACCTTTCATGTTTCATTTCCAAATATCATCCTTAACTTTTTTTTCCCTCGACGTCCTCCTTTTTGTTCCAAGCCCTCATTGTCAACACTCGTATCTCGGATAAGCGTAAACCAAGGGCAACACCCATCTCATAAGAATAGAAAAGCAAGGAAAAAATCAACTATTTAAATAAAAAATGGAAAATTTCCCATCCCCCTATCCCCCCATCTCTCTCAACCCCAACCCCCGCCCCCCCCCCCCCCAAACCCCTTCTTCCCTTGAAATCATTCCCATGGACATTTTGTTCTTTCTTGACATCTTCATGATCATTACATATGTTTTGTAACAAATCATGGTGTTTGTGTATTAGTTGACCAATTGAGGTTACTAGAAAATACAAACCTGATGACCCTAGGTGCAATGTGAGTGTGCACGCCTAATTTTAAGGGTAGAGCTTTTGCTCTTTTGTAGTTCTTATTTTATTTGCTTTAAACATTTGGAGATAATGAGACTAGAAAATATAACCACCAAGCCTTATCCATAAGAGTTGAAGCACCACTTAGAAATAGACATCCATGTGGCTAGCATTGACATTGTGAATCTTGAGAAATTGTGCCTATCATGCTTAGTTTCTAGAAAGGTCCATGTCTCTATAGATAGGGGCAAAACGGAGAATCCTCTCTTTCTTTGTTGTGGAAAGCAAACCATGCAAGGTTGTTATATCGAAGATATTGTGCTATTGTGGGGGTTATTCTCCATATGCTTCTCCTAGCTTTAGGCCATACTTTGCATGCCAAACCTTGTTATTTCTACAAGATTAGATAAAGGCTTCTTCATCAATGTGGATGAGCCAGTTCATTGCTATATCAACTGTTGACCTGAGACAATAAGCATAGGGAAAATGTGTTTGAGGTGTTGTGAGATCACACAATCAAGAGCGATAGAATGTCACATCTAACTTGAGAGTCCATAAACTCCTCATTTAGTGGCTCAAGGTCATGATTGTTTCTATCTCTCTTGGGTTGAGTGGAACGTTAGGGTATGGCGTGGTTGACATGAACATCTTAATTAGCTACTTGAGAGTTTGTGGATCTCCTTGGGCAAACGAGAATGTGATAATCAATTAGCATATGAGAATGTGATAATCAATTAGTAGAGAATTCCTATTGACTATTGGGGTAAAAGGCCCTTGGGCCTGCTCGTGTACAATGACCGCCCATATTCTTTATTCATATATATATGAAAGTGCAATAAGGCTGTCATAACATTGTTGATAGCACCTACATTGTGTGTGCTCTTCTCTCTCGCGTCTGCTACATCCCTTTCATTGACATTGAATCACTTTGCTACTATTTTTTCAAGAGTTGGGTGGTTAGTGTAGCTTCTTCTTTTGTAGTTTAAGCAATGTAGGTGGCTCATTCTCCCAAGTAGCATCCAAGAAAGTAGATGGTGTGGTTGCCCTTGGGGATTCTTGCTAAGGACTTTCTTTTGCAATCAGGGCCAAGGCATTTAACCAATGCATTAGAAATTTTCTTCATGGTAGCCCTAGGCTAACAAGCTCTTACCCATAATTTCCTTAAGGGATGGCATGAAGAAACACAAGAGGAACTAGCTAATGAAGAATGGCAAGAATGCTCACTGTCATATAGGCTAGAGATCTAACTAAGGCCAATATTGAAAGAAAAAGGATTCAACTGGATGGTACCATGGTGAGTCATTAAGCAAGGAAAGAATCAAGCAACTTTGTAGTTTGGAAACATTCAAGATAAATTTGAAGTATTCTCTTCTTAAAACACAATAAATCAAAATGTTTTAAGAAAAGAAATGTATGGATCACAAATAAACTTACACTAGCACAAGCCAAAGCACAATCAATATTGGAGATGTCAAACATCTCTCAGGCACACAACTCTTCCCCCAATTGTCTCTTCATATGTTATGTCGCTCACTTTTTTTTTCTATTGTCTCTTTGCCTCTTATGCACTTGTGTAGAATCATTAGGGGAGTTTTGAGGTCTCGAAAATGCCTTTTAGGAGATAGAAAGAGAGTGCTCTAGACCAATGGGAGGAAAGCCTCCATAACGGAACTTCTATTTTTAAAAATGTAAAAAATTATTTTACAAAAAGATACATATATAATAATATTACAAATTTGTATTATCAATATCTATTTTTAGCCTCTTATATTCATGATTATGACATTCTTTGCATTAATGATATACAGTCCCGACCTCTTTTATTTAATGATATGTCTAAATTAATGATAATGACATGTTTACTCTAAATTCAAATTAGTAAAAAGCTTGGCACATATTTTTTTCCCTCCTTTCTTTTATCCCTCTCATGATAGCCTTCTCTCTCTCTCTCTCTCTCTCTCTCTCTCTCTCTCTCTCTCTCTCTCTCTCTCTCTCTCTCTCTCTCTCTCTCTCTCTCTCTCTCAATGTGCTATGGATACAGAAATTCAACCTTCAACAAGGCGTCCAAGCTCCCAAATCACATCCATATGAGTGTTTAACTCATTCGAAAAAGATGAAAGATAGATTCCTACAATCATTAGCAAAGGTAGTTGGATCACCATGCAACAGGAAAAACATGGGAAAAGGCGAAGATATGAGAGCTCGTTCATCTTTGCTTGGAATGGTAGAATCCGAGATTTCAAGCTTGGAGTAAATAAAAATAGCATAAAAGAGGTTATGGTGCAACATGTGTTTATGCATAGAGAGCTATATTTGGAACCTGGAAGTTCAAATTTTCGAATGCATAAACCAAATTGTAAGGACTTAATTCATAAAGTCTTTCTTTTCTTGAACTTGGTTTAAGATTTTCCATTATAACATTTGCTCATTTATCTTCTAGATGTCTATCCCTATAATCTTAAGGAATGGCAATTGGTCGAGTCTATTGTTGATGTGATTGATGCGATTCATGGCTTGATTGGAGAAGAGATGTACAAAGGTAGAAAGAAGACAGAGCTTGCAGACAATGGAATATTCTTCTATGACCATTCTTATATTGTCCCCATGCAGCGTAGCCAATGGGGATCAATATCCCCCCTTCCTTTGCCAGATTTTTCAAGCTTTGAGTGGCCTTTGCCAAGTCCAACTACTAGTGTTGGCTATAGATGTAAAATATTTTTTGAGATACAAAGAGCATTAAAACCTAGTATCTCAAGTAGGCTAAGAAAAGTTACTTTATTCATGCCTATTAATATATTTGTTGACTTCTTTTCTAATGCTGAGATAAGAAAATCAAAGATTATGCTTTCAGTGAAGAGACAAAACATATGATCATGTTATACAATTTGTTGATGAGGGATGGGACACTAGGACAGAAGAAAAAATTATATCTAAGATGGCATTATGTTGGTGGTAGTTTAGTCACTTTAAACCAAAATCTTAATCATTTTAGCAAAGATCCTATAATGGATCTTGATGTTTGGTACAATGAGGACATTATTGCAATCCTAAAGGTTAGATCATCATGTACGTTACATCAAGTGAGGATGGATTTACAGAATGAAGATATTGAAGTACCATACTCATTTGTGTTCCAACTAAATAACAAACGAGTAAATTTTTATTTCTTTTTTTTTTGTTGTATATCTGATTTCACTTCTTAATTAATGAATATTTGTAACGTATTTTTTTTAAGATATCGATGAGGAGAGAGAATAATATAAAATGCAAGGATATTGAAGAAAATATCTCTTTACTATCAATATAAAATACATGTACAAATTTTTGTCAGCCATCTCCATGACTTATACACAAGGGATTACAATCTGAGGCAAAGCTACTTTTTTTGAGAATGAACATCCTTTCTAGGAGTCCTTTTTCCTATCTTTTATGCTTTGGTTGTTGAAGGCATAGCTTCACCTGCTATATCTACATGCACCTCCTCTCCTTCAATAATCTAGCAAAACAAGATCTCATAAGATCTTTGGAAATATCAAATTACTTACTTTTCATTGTATGGAATTAGAAGAAACTCCAAAGATTCAAAGTCAATTGAATTGAACCAATGGTCAAAAGCACTTGGATCAAGCTCACTCCTCATATAGCATGAGATGGACGGATCAAGAACCTCAATCTTTTGTTGTATATCAAAGGGAAGCTCATACATTACACACCTAGCAAAGGAATGGAGATAGTAAGCATCAACATGAACGTCTATTGCTAGAAGAATATGGTGAGTTTAAACAAATTTTGGTAAACTATACCTCATCCCAACAAGAAGAACGAGTCATTTACTTCTCTCACTTTGTTCTCGAGAATTAGAACACAATCAGAGTCCAAAAATACCATATCAGATCTCTTATTAATATCAGCAGATAAAAAGCAAGAAACATTGAAGCCCTTAGGGTCAGCCCTTTCAAGAAGGGTAGATAACTCAGGGTAGATAACTCCTCTTCAAAAGATGGGAGTTTTTATGCTTCCTTTTCTTCTTCCTTCTTTCTTTTAAACTCCCTCCATTTATCTCCCTGCTCTACTGTGGCCTTTTTCTCATGTTGTCTTGTGTCACTTTCATGCGTAACATCTTCAACCTTCAGACCATTATCATTTTTCTTCTTTCTATATGGAAGCACATTTAAAATATTGAAAGCCTTAACACCAAAAAGAGGGACTGGCTCAATGACCTTTGAAAACTTGTATCTCAATCTTCTAAGAATAATCATGTATTTATCCATAAGTGTAAGCCTATGTGCATGAGCCGCACAGATATAAGAATCTTGGAAAAACTCAATCAAAAAATCCTCTCTAGCCTCCTAAATACGGTTGAGACCTACCCTAGTCCATCTAAAACTCTATAGACTATGCTTGTCACATATTTCTCTAGCAAGCCTCTAAAAAGACAACTTTGGAATAGCATTATTCAGAGCCTTCATTGCACTTCTAATCTCCTTACGGCACCTCACATGCTGTGAGAACTTTCTTCTTGGATTTGATTTCCTTGAAAGTTTGGAAGGCTTGGAGGACTGATCTATCTTTGAAGTAAGACCTCTAGGATCAACTTTCTACTTCTTGCATTGGACTTAGTTCTAGTCATCTGAAACTTCCAAAAAAACAAATAATACGAACAAATTAGGAAAGATATCCTAATCTCTCATATCAATATATCTATAATCATGAAGCAACAGGTAAACACTAATCACAAAGTCTAAATCCAATTTTAATAAAACAATACACAAGATGTATGAAACGCGAGTAAGCCTTGAAGACCAGGGAACTCAACACCATATCGCATTTCGTATGGCACAAGGGGAACAATACAGGCTCAAGTTGGATAAAACACAATATGGACTTACTTGAAAAAAAGAACCTAACACCATTCATGTTTCATACGTCACATAACAAGTATGGCAGGCCTAGTTGTATTCAACTCATCTATCCTACGAGAGGTATCTTCACCTTTAACCTTCTATGAGAATCAACTCAGCTTTTAGACTATGTTTTGGGTAAAATTATTCACCCTAAACGTCTTTATCCTTCTTGATTGTTAATTTTTTTAAATTTTGACTTTGTAGTATATGTTTTTCCACAGAGGAAACCTAGCATCCACATCACAACAGAAACTTGCAGGCCTTAGTCGTATGAAACACAAGGAGGTCTCATGTGGACAAGAGAAACCTAGCACCCATCACGTTTCATATGTTTAGCATTTTTGGGGATAATTTAGTAGGAGTATTCAAGCGATTCAGAACTTACTCATATTTTAGAAAAAAACTTACATTTTTGAGTGTTGAGTACCTATGCTGTCGATGAAACCTCCTTTAGTACCCTTGCGTGGAAGAATAATTTTGTACTGCAAATTAGTGTTGTGTTGGTGTGGTTGAGCATAGAGAGGGTTTTGTCTTCAAAATAACTCTTTTGCGGTTCAAAAATCGGGTTTATAATGATATTGGTTTACATGTGTGGCGGCTGTAATGTGTAGTTAATTTCACATGTGCAACTGAAGATTGTTTTATGTAGGAAGTTGTGCCATGTGTCACTTACTTTTTCGGCATGATAGCGCTTTTATAGCTCTGATTTTCAAGCCTTTTTCTTTTTCTTTTTCTTTTTAAGCACATGTCCTCCAAATTAGTGCAGCTTACTTTTTGATCAAGCATGCGGTGACCATTGGCATATATATATATGAACACTCAGGTTTGGGTTTTGGTTACTGTTTCTCTCAGGTATTTTGTCTTGTCTTTGACCAGGTTTTTATCTTGTAAGCATCACAAGCCAAACCAAGCATATGCTTACAAAAAACCATTTATTCTCAGGAGCAAGGTCTGAAAATATCAGGTATCACACCTTTCTTAATAGTTTTCTTTGCAATCCTGAATTTCGAGGCATTGAAGATGTTAGTTGGTTTAAAAGGAGAAAGATACATTATGGACTTAGAAATTCTATAATGGTTTTACTTTGTTTTTCAAGGGATATTGGTCTAGTAAACATGTAAAATGATGGAGTTTAATGTTCTTGAGACATTGTTTTAATCAAATTTTTCGGATGTATAAAACACGAATTGGTCAAATTTTTTTTATAAGTGACATGTGAAACGTGGTTTTGTGAACTGTGAGGCGGTCTGAATCATTGTTTTCATGTTTCATGAGTCGAAAATGTTAAACAAAGTTTGATTGATGAGACTTGGAATTTCATGCTTTATCTGTTGCATAAAGTTTTAATTCATTTCTTTTATCTTGTATTTCCTAAATTTTCTTAGCAATCTTTCTTTAGTCTACTACATATGAGCAAATGTGGATTTGTATATTATGACCCTTATTTTTGTTTTATGGATTTTCTTTTGTGAGTAATCAGGATGACTAAAATGAAGTTTTCTTTAAAGGGAATGGAGGAGGAGGATCTGGAGGTCACCTGTAATGAAAAGTTATTTGATTTTCTTCATGCAACTAGAAATTCATCTAGATTTATTTACATCAAAGATATGCTCAATGTTCCCTTTGATTTGCAAGAGCTTTTGAAGGATCTTGAAGATAAACTGAAGGGTTTTAAGGTGTTTTATGATAGACATATGGAAGGCCTAGAGATTGAGGGATTTGTCCATTATAGCGATGTAATGGAAGCTTCTAATGCTGCTAGAATAACTTTGCAAACAAGGTTTAGCCTTATTGATGAAGAATTCAAGAAGTGGAAAGCGGATTGCCCTTTTCATCAAAATCAACAACAATGTCTTCTTGTACAGAAGGATGTTGGATTTCTTGTATATCTTCAATATATGGATAGTTGTTCTTCATATACAATACAAGAGAAGAAGATGGAGGATATTGCATGCAAAGACAAACAAGTTGAAGAGAAGGGTGAAATATTTCAAGAGGATATTGAGAACCAATTAGTGTAGGGATTTGATGTTGCTTTGTTTAAAAGTGAGAACATTACAAAAGTGGAAGAAAAGGAGATAGAGTTGAGTGCAGAGATTGAAACAGATCCTCTTGAATGTGTCCCAACGTTTCCCAGTTATCTCATCAACAAAAAGAGATATGTATTGCTAAATGATATTCAACACCTTTTTAATCTTAGAGAAGATTACCGCTTGGCAATCCTTGCTGCTGCATGCCATCAAAATAATAAGAATTTTATAGGTTATGAAGAGGAATTGCTAGCAACTCTTGACGTAGAGGGAGAGAATTTTCAAGACAGTTCTGTAGCCTTGCATTCTTGTATTAATCACATCGTGGAATATGAAAAGGGGGGGATACCTTCAGAGGAAGAGTACTTACAAATTCAAAAGAGATTTAGTATTAATAACATGGGATATGAAGAGAAATTGAAGTCTCCATTAGAGGAGAAACCAAAAAGTTCAATAAATCTATATGATGATAGTCTTCTTGAAGAAGATGAAAACCCTAAGATATGAAAGATGATTCTAAGATATCCATTGTGATTTATATTAGAGTATGTTATGCATTATACACAAATATTTTTGGATATTTATCTACTGACATCTTATACAATTGTGGTTTATTGTGTAGATAGAAATTGAAGATGCAGACAACTTTCTTGGAAGAGCCAAGGGCTCAAGGCCATTGAAGCTTGGCAAAAGTCAAGGCCTTGGTCATTATATTGAAAGCTTAAATAATCAAACAGTTGCAATTTATCATAGCAAGTTGTCAGGCTCTCCAAGCTTACCAATAATGGCTTTGAAAGCTATCTCCAAGGTGATTGAATCCCAAGCTTTCAATAGAGGTTCAGACAGGATAATTTTGGTGGATAAGGAAGAAGATGTAAGAGTTTTTGGCTTCATGCCTGGATATAGTGGATCTAGGGCAGGATACTTTGGAGTTGTTGCCTCTTATTTGCTCTCCCATGTAGGAGATGCCAATAATTTGAAGCTCCTTCTAGGCTATAGGAAACAAGAGTTCCTAAAATGTAGAGGTCTCATCAAGTGGGATGAAACAATAGGTTCCCTTAGAGGACCTAGTGAATTTCCTGAAACTAAAGGCTCTTCTACAACAGAGTCAGTCTAAAATATGTTAAGGGTTTCTTGAAACCCCATCTTTTTCCATCTCTTTTTCTAGTTTTAACCATTCGGAATATCTCTGCTTTACACAAGAGTTTAAATATCCCTCTTTTCTTCTTTGGGTAATAGTGGATATAGTCCTTGCCAAAGATGATGTATTGCATGATGCGATTGTGTCTTTGAGCTTGAATTTGTGCCAAATTTGTCTATAGAACCATTGAAAGACCTCTAATAAACTTTTTTTTTTAATATCTTCCACCTCCATGTCTTGTGTGTCTAAAGTATTTTGTTCTTGCTTGATAATGTGATTTTTCCATACCTTGGGTTGACTAAATAGATAGAGATCCATATTTCTTGATAAAATATGGAGTATGGTTGTATAAAATATGCTACATAGTTAACAAATTAAAAAAATTCAATTAGAAAACCCTATATGAGTCAAACAATAAAGAGACATACATATGCAAACTTCTTACCATATAGTGAGTGAAGTGTTGATTATCCCACGCTTCTATCATTGTCTTTTTAAAAAGGTTAAATTTGTTTTTGAAGTCTTTGAGATCATCATCATTCCACTCTGTTTTATCGCAATAAAAGAATACTTTGCCTAGTGTTTTCCAAACATTGGCTTTTATATTCCGAGCTTATCTATTATCTGCATGATCCTTAACTGCATTATGTAGGCACCTCCATTGATTGTATCTAATAGTTGAGCCACCATTCCCAGACTTTATCTTACCAAGTCTCCCATGAAAGTCTAGGAACCTTCTAGCCTTCACTCCACCAATAGATGGCTTTTTGGGGACACAATTGCCATCCTTAGACTTTTGAAGATCTGGTTCAATAACAACATTACCACCATGTAAACCAATTGCAGATAAGACTTTTTCAATCTTTGTTATAGCATTTGTTCTAGATGATAATGGCTTCATCTTCCATACAAATCCTATATAAATATGAACAATCTTTTCAATTATCCTACAAAGTGAATGATATGGACATTCACTAAAGGAATATCTAGGACTAGCTTAAATTGTGGATCTTTGTTGTGCCCAGAGGGAGCTCTATTCCAATTGCTTGAGTTTAACTCTCTGGCTGGGGACATGCAATATAGGCAAGGAGATCTAGAATTGGCTCCCTTTGATATATTGTACATACATTTAAGTATTTTTAAGTCACCAGCTATGTGCCACTCAATCTTATAGTTTCCAAATCCTTCAACAAATAGCTCTTCTCCTACTTGTTGTCTCTTAATAACATCAGGTATTGGTGTTCAATGAAAAACCCAGTACAATATATCAAAATCCTCTATATCTACTTCGAATGCTCCTAGACACCAGATGTTGTGTTTCGATTGAACACTGAATGGCATTGAGTGATAGTAATGATCTAATGAAAGTTCTCTATTCATCAAGGTAATAGAGATCCTCTCTAGTTTTGTACATTTGAGAATCTCACTTTCATCAAGTTTAACCTCAAAACTAGCCACTCCTTGTGTCTCTTCTAGTAACAAGTCATAGAATCTAATCATTAAGCATTGTAGGGTGGGAAAGTCAAGGAAAATATTGTTAAATTCATTGAATACAACTTCCTTTTTCTTGCCCTTGAAGGTAGTCTTGATATGAAAAGGCTCACCCAGAATCTCCATTACCTTGTTATTCACTCTCTGTCTAATAGTTCTAATAACAAATGGCCTTGGAAGTATGCAATTATGTACTTTTCCTTACTTCATATTTGACTGTAAAGCTGAAAAAGTTGTATATAAGCATCTCGACTGATACCAATATTATCTAGTGTCTTCTGCACTAACTCAGTATCCTAAGAGAGATCCTTTATAAATGACTATAAGCATTGTTTCTTTGCCTTTTTAAATTTCTTCTCCTCCAAAATATCTTTTAAAACTACTAAAGGAAGAAGATGATAATAAAACTGAGATGCTTTGAAAGAATCTCTTTCACTTGCATTTGGTTGAAGAAGAGACCTAAACAAAATCAACATCACAAATCAATACAATTAATTATAAACAAAGTCACATTTCATATTTTTAAAGTTGAACAAAAATCTACCTTGCTGCTTGGATTCTTTTACTACAACCACCTCCTCCTTGTCTAAGACTCTCAATATTTCTAAGAGCCTTTTGTTGATTTCAAAGTCCTAAAATAGTTTTGCTTTCCTTGATAAGATTTGATGCATTTCTCCAACAAATGAATCCTCTATTGATAGCCTTCTAGCTTTTGCAATAACTCATTGTTATGTTTTGATAAAAGATGGTTCTCCAATTTGAGGACATCCTTTTCTGCAACCAAGTTAAGTGTATAGCCTAAAAACCCATTATAACCATCACCAATGAACCTCAACAATAAAGAGCTATTATAGAAAGGCGAAGTGCTATGTTTGCTAGGATCTTTGGGATATAGCCTACCATCTAGCCAAAGATCAAGATTCTTCTTTCCTTCAAACCTAAGTATATGTTTTGTAGACTCTGTAATAGTAATGGATTTTGTTCTCTTCCTTATTGGTTCATACTCATTATCCAACTCAATATGAAGATGATAGAAAGGCCTTTTACTAGAACTGTAGAGATCATTGGATGACTTATTTATAGCTAACGATGTGATTAGAAGATTGGACTGAAAAAAGTATGTGAATTAGAAACAAGAAGGAAAACGAAGAAGAAACTAGTAAGGATGGGAAAAAAAGAAGTGAGAATGGAGGGAAGTAATCAAACGTCAAACAAAATTCAAATTGAATATTAGTTTTCACTTTAATGAGGATGAGTAAGATCTTGATTATGACAATCTTTGTCACCTTTATGGGCGGCCTAGATTTCTAGGTTTGATGTGACCACGAGAATATCATGACAATGACTTATTATCAATTTTTTATATATTTACTTACCAAAATATTAAAGTTTTTTAAAATCAAAAAATTATTTTATTTCCTAAAATATTTTCTCTCTCTAGGATCGCTTATTACAGGGCATTTTTGAGACCTCAAAACTCCCCTAATGGATGCACACATGCATATATTATGTATTGACATCCTCTTCTTCCTTAGTTGCTTCACTGCCAATTGTCATTAGCTTTCTTTTTTCTCAAAACAAACCTCTTTTTGGTTTGAAGTCCTCCATTGTGACCACTTGTATCTCGAATAAGCATCAACCAATTCAACACCCATCTCATAAGCATTAGCAAAGCAAGGGAGAAATCCTAAACTCTGCATCCTAATACCCAAATAATAGATCCTAGTTATACACCTTGAACCATGCACACCTCAAACACAAAATATTGTTGAGTATTGAATAATGTAAAACATCTCATATGCACACAACTCTCCCCCCAATTCTCTGTTCATATGTTATGTATATCGCTCTATTTGTCCCTTGTCGCTTTGCTTCTCATGAACATGTGCATAGAGTGACACACGCATGCATATATTGTGACTTGACATCCTCTTCTTCCTCAATTGCTTCACTACCAACTATCATCCTTAGCTTTCTTTTTCTTCAACATCCTCTTTTTTGTTTCACAAGTCCTCATTGTGATCACTTGTACCTCGAATAAGCATAAACCAAGGCAACACATCTCATAAGCATAGAAAAGTAAGGGAGAAATCAACTATCTAAATAGAAAATGGGAAATCCTCCATAAACCCCCCCCCCCCCTTTACCTCCTTAGAATCATTCCCACTGACATTCTATTATTTCCATGAGTTACTCGACCAATTGAGGTCACCAGACAACACAAACATGAGGACCCTAGGTGCAATGCGAGTGTGTGTGTGTGTGTGTGTGTGTGTGTGCCTAAATTTAAGGGTGGAGCTTTTTCTCTTTTAATTCTTATTATTTCTTCTTTAAAATTGTGGAGATAATGGAAGGAGAAACTATAACAATCAAGCCTCACCCATAAGAGTTAAAGTAACACTTGGAACATCCAAGAAATGGACATCTAAAATGACTAGCATTGAGATTGTGACTCTTGGGAAATTGTGCCTATCATTCTTCGTTGGTTTGCAAGAAGGTTCATGTCTTTGCAGATAGGGGTAAAATGGAGAATCCCCTCTCTTTTTTTGTGTGGAAAGCAAACCATGCATGGTTGTTTATAGCCAATATATTTATTGTGTGGGTTATTTTTCATATGCTTCTCTTGGGTTTAGACCATCCTTTGCATGCCAAGTGTTGTGATATTTACATGATTAGATGAAGGCTTCTTCATCAATTTGGTTTAGCTAGTTTGTTGCTATAATGATTGTTGACCTGATTATATAGTTGACAATGAGCATAGGGAAAATGTGCTTGAGTTGTTGCAAGTTCATAAAATTGAGAGTGATATGGATTTCAAGTTTGACTTGAGAGGCCATGAACTCCTCACTTATTGGCTCAAGGTCATCACTGTTGTCTATCTCTCTTAGGTTGAGTGGAACGTTAGGGATGTGATGTATGGTTGACTGGAACATATTAGTGAGTTGCTTGAGAGTTTGCGGGTCTACTTGGGCAAACAAGAATGTGACAACTGATGAGCACACAGATGCCTATTAACATTTCATCACTTTGCTACTATTACTTTGGGAGTTGGATTATTAATCTAACTTCTTTTGCAGTTTGAGTAGTGTAGGTGGCTCATCCTCTCAAGTAGCATCAAAGGAAGGAGATGGTGTGGTTTCCCTTAGGGGTTCTTACTAAGGATCTTCTTTTGTGATCAAGGATAGGACATTAGATCAATGCATTGGATATTTTCAACATGGTAGCCCTAGGCTAGCAAGCTCTTACCCACAATTTTTTTCAATTTCCTTGTACTCAACATGAGGATTTTGTGAAGCAAAGTTGTTAATTGATGCTTGCATATAGGGTTTCAACTTTGTGTTTAAAGGTTTCTACACCACTTTTCTCCACATGTGTTATAATTTTCTACAAGGTTTCAATGAAGGATTGTTTTTGCTTCTTGATGACCTGGGTAGAAATGGTATCACACTCCCTATACACACCCCATTCATGTGTAACGCCACAAGGTCATGTCCAACTTTTGCAAAAAGTTCTTGTTACAGGCTTCTTAATCCTATTGCTTTATCTTGTATGCAACACTACCCCTAAGTGAGTTATCGAGCCCTTCCATGGTCTATTGGAACCTACTATGGAGTTACTAAAGGGTCCAATTTCTTATCTCAAGGTCTCTCTTTCCCCTTCTACATGTTCCAAATTCTCATTAATTCTTCAATCTCTTAGTTGGCTTTGTATACCCTAGTGATTGTAGCCTCTAGGGATCTTTTCCTTTGAGCTTCTTTTCTATCTAATTGTTTACATGCTTGCTTCAAAGCAAAAGGGGAGTCATTTTAATTGATGGCTTCTTGTAAGCAAGTTTCATAGTGATCAACTCCTCATGGATCCATTGAAGCCTAGGTGGTCTTTTTGTATCAATTGGAATGCCTTATATGCTTCTTCATTACTAAAGAAATTATGGTGGACTCAGTAGGTCTAGGCATGATTAAGCTTTCTAACCTTTCCATATTTTCTACAAGATGTTGTGTGAGCTATGTGAGGGTCAGGTCTCCATTGGCTCCTTACTTTTGTTCGCTTGATTGCTTTTTCCTAGCTCTATGAGGCTATTAGAAGCCTTTCTTCATACTTTTTCTATAGCTTCGATATTTCTTTTCAATTACCTCCTCATATGATGCATGTATGGCTATATGTAGTCTTTGTTCTCTTGTTTTTGAAGTTGTTGTAAAGGAGCCAATAAGGTGATGCCCCCAAATTCTTATGTGTTAGACGTAAGCTTAATGTGAGCCAAACAATTAAGTCATATAAAATTTTTAACCTCCTCCCTACGTCATCATTGACTCCTTGCTAATTCCCTTCATTTTTCTCTTCGATTGGTCTTTTGGATGAGAAGGAGCATGTGGGTCATCCATGGTGGCTTTGTAATCATGATGAGTGCTCCATCAAAGCTTATGGTTATGGAGGCTTTGTGAATCATGTGGGCCATCCATAGTGGCTTTGTAATCATGATGAGTACTCCACCAAAGCTGATGGTTATTGTTTCCTTGAATGAGCTCTTCTTTGAATCTTTTCCACACTCCTTAGACTTAATTATTGATTCATATACTAATTTCTAGTCAATAGTCATCGAGGTTTTGGTGTAGGATGGTCTTTGCAAGTACGTCTTCTACAAGATGGCATGATACTATGATTGTTGTGAGGGAAAATTCATAGGTCAAAAACTATGTATTGGATATTTATGCTTTTCTAATTCAACACTTCTACTTCTATACTTGTGAATAGGACTCTATTCAGGTTGACAAATAGAGGATTATCTTAAGGCTTAATGGCACTATTTCCTATTCATTAAGAGTAACATAGGTTTTAGCTAGACCGCCATTACTATCAATGGTGAGCTCACATATTTTTATTATCTTCTCAATGATTCATTAAGGCAGTTGACTTTGGTTGTGGATACTACTTGCCCAAGTCATTAGTATGACAATACCTTATCTTTCTACATAATGTATCTATAACAATGATTTTTATCTCAAGAGAAGAAATATACTATGATGTAATTTCAAAAATATTTTAATTTAATTGTCCTCAAAATCCATAAGTAATGCCAATTCAAGCACTATCCATCCCTTGACTATGTTTCGGGTTCTTAACAAACTCTTTTATGAGCATTTTTTAACCTTCTACAAGGACATTGAACATTTCTTGAAAATTTGCAATAGAATTAGGCCGCCATGAATAGATGTGTTGGAGAAAAAGGAAGGTCTTCCCTTAAAATACTTGATCAAAAGTGCTCATCAATAGATCTAGTTGAATTGCCAAGAGCTAATTGGGTCCATTTTGAGGCTGTTTCTTGAGTCTAACTCATGCTCATGGGCAAGAGTTGGTCTTTTTTTGTCTCTTTTTCACTGGCAATTAGCCTCATTGCCTAATTTTCACCCATTTAAAGGGATTAACTCATTGAACCAACTAAAGGGCTTACTTTCTAACATCTTATTATGGTAGCTAATTAGTTATGTTTCCTTGTGTTTGACAATATTCTAGGGTCTAATTTAGACTTTTTTGGGTTGAAACAAGTCTAAACCAATAAATCTCTATTATTCATGGATTGAAAAAAATATATACCATTTTTGATAGCCATTGAGAAACTCTAATGTGCCCTATAGTACCTTTGAGAGCTAGGCAAAGAAATTTAAGAACAATTTTGATTGTTCAAGAATTTTGGTTCAAAAGCATTGCTCATGTGAAAAGTACAAATAAAGAAAATTCCAAACGCAACCAATTTTAATATCCAAAATCTACATGAAAGACTAATTTAAAACCCAAACACTCAAAAACTTCACCATTATTTTTAAAGGCATGACAAAATTTCATTTGGTACTTTAAAACTCTAGCCAATAAAGATACACTAAAATGGTGTTTTCTATAAGCATTTGACATAATAGTAAAATATGAAAATGTCATTAATTTTCTCACTATATGTGAAGCATGCAAGATCCTTTAGTCAAAGGTAGTGGCATAGAAACATAGTTTGATTAATTCAAGGTGACTTCATTGAAACATGTGATGCTAGATTATATGTTCTAATGTTGCTAAGAATCCAAATTTTGAGTTTTTTCCCCTTTGATGAAGCCAAAACTAAAGTTTTGCTATACCAATGCCTTCTTCCATTTGATGAGCTTCTAATCATCAAAAACATGTCCAAACTAGCTTCCTATACATCATACTAGTGCTTATGCCTTAGGAATAACTCAATCTGAGAAAAGCTACGTATCACTTAACATAAAAATAAGCATTTGAGAGTAGCAAAAGCTCAAATTTGAACCAAGAAACCATTCAATCTCAAAGAGAGCATGAAGCTCTCCCTCAAGATGGAGGCATAGATGCATGCATAGTTTGTAATTCATTATTTAACAAAACGTTATAATTTTTGTCATAGTCTTGGTTTTTTCATTTCCCCAAGTTGGACGTATTCAATTTTTTATTGCAATCTTGGCTTTTAGCTTTTCAAGTCTCTCATTTTGTTGCTTTTTAGGGTTGTTTGCTATTTCTTAGTCCTTGTGATCCCCCTTTTTCACTTTTTGCTCTAATGACACATTGCACATGTACTCATGGTTGCTTTCCATGTATTTTCACTACTATTTATCACTTTTGCGTATTTATTTATTATTTTTTTGGTGATTTCTTTTTTGTAATGACCCATATTTTTATTCTAAAGACCCTTCCCACAAGCCAAATAATTGTAATGCTTCATAGAATTATGGGTTGTTCTAGGTTTTAAGGCTAAGGCTCAACATCCATGTGTGAGTAGGTGTTTCTTGTGAATTCTTACAATGTTACTCTGTACACGGAGTCAGGATTTTCTTATATTTATGTGCAAGGATCTTGTGATTCTAAAAATCCATTGATAAAATTGAAAATGTATTAAATATGTACACATTTGCCTAGATCCATTAGCTTGGCACTTAGCCACATGTAATACACTATAACATTCAAGATTAGATAGCCTTTGGCCTAAACGATTAGTCACATGCAACACTTCTTCAATTATGACTATCAAACATTTGGATAACATTCAATTATGACTATAACATTCAAGATTAGATAGCCTTTGGCCTAAACGATTAGTCACATGCAACACTTCTTCAATTATGACTATCAAACATTTGGATAATTGAATTCTACACATTGTTGCAAACACTCTAAGGGACATTGGCACTACATAGGACAAGTTGTATTTGAAAGTCTTAATAACTTCATGATGTTCCACATTGATCATGATTTTATTTTCTATACGCTTGATCGACAAACTAAGCACATACCATTTTTGTAAAAATAGGGTGTCATCTTTAGCCTTTGCTTCTAAGGCTTAAATCTATTATAGGTTCATTTCTAGAATGCTAGTTTGATAGGAGCTAATCAGCACGCATCTACATGCCTATAGCTTTATATAGGGCCTTTATCAATTCCTCAACATCGATAATGTTTACTGGATATGTTTTCCTACAGTTTCAATATGATAGGCAGAGTGCCACACTAACCTCATCATGGCCTCATCATCCAATCATAGCTCTACTAGCTTGAAGCTTCATGCAAACATGTCTATCATTTTATGGATTTTCTAGAAGCACTCAATGTAGGTTGACTTGCCTACCTAACTAGGACTTCAACCATGCAAACAATGGATTCCTTTTGATGGACAACAAGTTTCACTCTAGCAAGAGGTTTAGTTTTAATTAGGACCAGCTAACTTTATTGGTTGTCATTTACCTATGTAAACTCATTAATGAATGTCGGGTTGGGGCTATATTATTGTACTCTCATGCTTATTTTATTGTTGCAACACTAGTAATAGTTCAATTTTCATAATAGTACTATTGTGCTTCATAATAGGGCTTTAAGCACTTTGGTATGGTACTTTTCCTCGATAAGGTCTTCTTCTTCCAATAGATCTCCTTTTTGGTCATCAATGCCCACCTTGGGAGGCTATTCCTTTGATCTATATGCCATCTTTATTGTATCATTTATTGGTATTGAGTTGTTGTTTTCTACAAGTTGTGGAGGTTAGACTTGAACGGTGGAGCAAGAGTGAGAGCACATGTGGAAGCAAGAGTGGTGGAGGTTTAAGAAAGAGAGAGAACAAAACCATGTCTAGGAACTCCAATGGTCAAAATGTGTGACTTGCCTTCCATTGTTCTATTGTCATAGAAAGAATGAAGAATAATGTGACAATGATAGGTGGTTCCACTTGTAGTGTACAAGTGTGAGGGCATTGTGTACAAAGTAAATGTAGGCAACTAGGAGCAAGTGGCCTTTAATCCCCAACAATCTTTCACTTAAAGGAGAATGTGCCTACATGAGGGGAGAACAAGAAAAGAGTGGCAAAGTATAATGTATATATATAAGTACAACAGGATGAGGAATAGATGTTATCACATCCCACACCCATCACCTTCCTAAGAAGGAAGGCATAACATTCGACTAGCAGAATTTTAGTGAGCAGATGAGTAGCATTCTTATCAATTGAGATCTTGATCATCTCTATCCACTTGTCCTTAGATACCTCTCTAATGAAGTGATAACAAACCTCAATATGATTGGTCCTTGCATGAAAGACTGGATTACGTGCCAACTGAATAGCAGTCATAGAGTCTGAATATAATGTAGGAGTCTTCAAAGTATCTCGCTCAACATGACCACTCCTAGTATTCGGAATATCATCATTGTATAGTATCAAACTGATAAAGCTACCATTAGGAGCCTTCTTATGTAAAGACATGGGTCCATAGTGATATGGGAATAACCCTATGAATGCATAAAAGCATGAAACTTGTGGTACCATTCCCTAGGTGCCTACTTAAGTCCATAGAGACCCATTCTCAACTTACACACTAGGTGTTCCCTATCCTTTTCCACAAACACCTTAGGCTATTACATATAAATGTCCTTGTGTAGGTTCCCATGTAAGAAACCTATTTTTACACCCATCTTTTAAAGCTCTCGATCTAACTATGCAAACAAGGCCAAAACTAAGCATAGGGTAGTCATCTTAACCATAAGGGAGAAAATCTCATCAAAGTCAAGTCACTTTTCCTATTTAAAATCCTTTATAACCAAATGGGCCTTGTATACTATGGAAGCTTCTTGCTTGACTGCCAAGACCCATGGACCACTTATTGCTTCAATTTTTTCAAGCCAAGTGCAATGGCTACCTCTCACATAGCCATACTTGCCCTCATGCCTACGCGTGTAGTGAGCTTACCTCATGCTCATGATCAAGTGTCCTCCTCCCTCAAGCACTCCGGTAGCTCCGCGATCCAAGGTGCAAGCTCAAGCAAGCTCAATCCTCAAGCTCCAAGTTCCGTGCTCCATTGTTGCATGTGAGACAAGAGAAGAGAAGAGAAGATGGAGAACTTCTCCACCATGGTCCCTCACCCTGAGACACTCACTCCCTCACATTCCATCTCTCAAGCACAAGCTCAAGCAAGCAAGCAACAAGAAGAAAAAGAAGAAGAAGAAGAAGAAGAAGAAGAGAAGAGCTAGTTTTGGCCACACACAAAAATGAGCTTCTTCATTATCTTTTTGTCTTTTATACAAAACCCTAATTTCCTTTGGGCACCCATCCCTTTTTTACATGATCGGTCATTTTGGCCTAGGTCCTCTTTTCCTATTCCCTTCCTAATTACATTGTGCCTTCACCCATACGCGTCCACATTTACAAATTGAACAAGAAAGGGAGCCTCATGCTTTCTTTCAAAAATTCAAGGTGTGCCTTTGCATTTAAAATGGGCCTTTCCTCTTTTGCACTTGCCTTGACTTTCAAGGTTATCCTTGCACTTTTGGCCTTTTTTCCTCCCATTTTTTCAATCGAGCCACCTTTTTTTGTTTTTCCTTGCATCTTTTTAATTTTCTTTTTGCTTTCTTTGCACTGGGGTTAACATTACCCCCCTCCTAGCCGAGTGCTAGTCCCATGGCACTTGCGAGTACCTATCGATGCATGTGGGTCAATGATGGGGCTTTGGGGATATTGGTTGTGGAGAAGAAGCGTAACAAAATGGATGAGAGGTTGTGGAGGCCAAGGGTATATTGAGTGGGTAATGGGGATCATGGGTTGCCCAATGTACCTGAAAAGGAAAATAAAGTATACTACCTGGGGGTGTGTCTACCTTACCATACAGTGCATGGTGTCTGTACCAGTGGAACTAAGAGTTGGGTCGCGGCAACCTTGCGCAAGCCTGCGGTATTGTCCCACACTTGAGGGCCCAATTCATGTACAAGGGGACGTGTTGTATAGGTGTGACTTAGGGAGGCAAGTCTCTAACCGTAGGCGAGTGGGAGCCCTCTAGGTGTGTTATGCCCTTGATATGCCCTAAGTGTGAAGTGGGGGGACGGGGAGGGCTAGGGGGTTGACCAAGGCCACCGGATGCACTTAACTTGAGAACCCCTAAGTACAATGTTTGTGGCACTCTGTTTGGTACATGAGAAAGTTCTTTGTTCCTTTCCTTTTGCTTCGTGTGGGTCTTTTCTTTATTTTCTATTTTCTTATTTCTTTTTTTTCCCTTTTTTTTTATAGATATATTGGGAGGGAGCATGCTAGACATCGTCCTGATGCTCTTCAATAGCTACATTTTGAGGGGCCTAAGAGATTTGCTAAGGAATGCATGGCTATGCATGTAGCCCTTTTCTCTTCTGACTATACTTGTGTGGCTGTAGAGGGGAGCTTCTTCACTAGGTGCTGGTCTGAGATGCTGCACCATGTTGACTAGGTATTGTACCCAAGCCATCACATTGGTTTGGTCCACTGTGGCTTCCATGGTTTCTTGGGTCGTAGTAGCAATGGCGAACATGACAGACGGGGCCAGTTCTAATGGGGCCTTCCTTTTCCTTCCACCACGGGTCTCTAGTCGCTTCTACTACTGCAGATCTAGTTCGAGGTGTGTTATCTAGGCTCCTTCTAGCCAGCTCTTTGGCATGGGAGGGTTGCTCGACCGATAGTCTGGATGGTGGGAGCCGTCTGCTCCTCCTCTTCTCTCCTTAGCCTTTTCTCCTCCTCTCGCCACTTCTTCCTCCATCCTTTGGGATTCTTCTTCTACCTTTTGCACGCATTCCTCCTCTTCTTACTTGGAACTTTCAGCAAGATTTTCTTCTACTCCCCCTAGCTTGATGGAACCGAACCCTCCCTGCCTTGCTCACTCACGGTCCTTTCATTGGACTCCTCCTATTGTTGCTAAGCTCGGGGTTAAACTCCCTTCTTTCTTGAGGCATGCTCTACCTTCTCTTTATATGGCTTGCTCTCTTCTTTGTTTCCCCACATTTCTTACTTTTGGAGATATTGATGGGCTTTTTGGGACTGGGGAGAGGTTATGCTCTTGAATGGAAGATCTCTCCGATGACTCCCCTACTTCTTCTTCCCTTTCCATCTCTCCCACAGCTTCTTGGATGATGGTAGCAGTAAGCACCCCTCCAAACCCTATTAGGGATGCTTTTGATGCATGCATTTTTCAATCTAATTCAACTGTGGTGGCTAGTGACTCCCCTCCTGGAGGTCTCTGGCTTGATGACAATGCCTTGGCTGATGATTCAATCATCTTGTAGACATAGGCATTCAATTACTTCATCTAGGGCCCTTGTTGCAATACTTTCAAGCATCGCCACTAGGATCTGAGCCATGAGGGTGTTGTATCGATGACTAGAGAATAGGGCATGCACCATCTTAGTCTGCAACTAGACAGTGGGGTCAGGGATGTCTGCTAGACTAATCTGGTCATTGGTGTGAACCTTTGTCTTCAACATCTTCAATAGGCTATAAACATTCCTCTTCAATCTCTTCCCCTGTGTGTAAGCCAACCCTAAGGCCTTCTCCACTATCTCTAGGGGCTAATCACAACCTCTATTCTTTTAGGGGAGCCTTCCTTCCTAACAATTACCATGCCAATGTTCTTCCTTGAGTTAAAGGGTCTCACAAATTCTGTGCATCTGCCATGGTCCCAACTTTCTCTATGCATCTATGGAGATTACACTGGTCTACGATTTGTTTCGTCGTGCCTTCCTTGTTCACTAGCTCTCCCAAATTGCCAATGCTACAGTACTTTAGCTGGTTGTAGACTTGTGTTTCAGTGGACAGTTGGTACCTGTTGTGCTCTTCCTCTGAGAATGGAAGTTGGCCTGTCATCTCAAGTTTCTGTTATGGCACAACAACTTACAATTAGCTCCTTTGAGAGTACTTTTTACAAAAAAGGAAAAATTTTAAGATCAAACATTATGGAATGGTATGATGTTCCAATAAGGAATGGAAACTTTTAATACTTCAAGCAATTCATACATTCCAAGCATGAATTCCATAAAAGATTTTTTTCAAATACAGGTTCCCTTTATTCGTCCTTTTTTGCTTTTGAAATTTGGTTTGAAGTTCTGAAGTTCAAGTCATGTTTTATTTTCCACCTTACCCCCTCCCCCCTTAGAATGATGAAAATCCTTCCTAGGATTGGAGGATGAAGGATTAAGGGTGTGAAGCACTTGCTTGTGGCACTTTATTTCTTCATGAGCCAAGCATAGAACTATGGGTTATACTCTAAGTGGACGTGACTATCCATGTTTTGAGGCCTAATGCCTATTTGCGTGATGTAGGTCAGGATATCAATTAGGAAGTCTCCAGAGTTCATCCTATTGTGCTGGCAACATGCAGTTCCTCCTCAATCTCACGGATCAATCCAAATAGGGATGGGCCATGACATGTTCCTCTAAAGGTCATTTGTGCATGATGGCCAAGACTCTGAACGAGATAGAAGCCACATAGGTAGGGTCGTACTCAGGATTTTGATTGCACGTCTCTACTCGGCATTGGTCATAATTTGGCATCCCTCTTATTCCCATTAGAGACGTAGAGTATACCATTTTCGTAGAAAGAAAGAGTTAGAGTAGGCTAGCTTTTTTAGCTCTTCTAGCTCTTGGCTTGTTGCAGAGACTTTACTATTGCTATAGGATGTGATCAGCCTTTGTTTGCGAACTTGCTGTCAAGAGATCTAGTTGGCATTCAATTCCCCAACTACCTCAAGAATCTTGATAAACACAAACTCATATTCCTCCCAAGTGCATGACAACGAGTGTACTTCCATTTCTAATGTCTCATCGAGGAGGCCTAAATTCAACTATTCATAACTTTTAGCAAATGTGGTGAAGGTCGTGTCCAAGCATCTGATACAAGTGACAAGGTCATCCCCCTCATATTTGCCGCTAGATCTGAGGCCAACATAAGCATGGATCTCCGCTTATAGGAGGGTCTAAGGCCTACAGGAGGTTGAACTAGATAACTCAACTATGGATGCCTACCTCATGGGCTATTCATTGGGGTGTTTGTCAGCCACTTGTGCGATGGATTGGTCTTGCAACTCAATTGATGTACTTCTCTTTGCTTGTGGAGCAATTGAAATGGTAGAAGTGTCAGGTTGAGTCGATTTAGATGCAGTGGGCTGCAATTTTGGTTAATAGACCTATTAGGGCTCTATGGACTTGGTTCTTGTTGAGTCAATTGGTTTCTCATTCTTGGTCGGCTTACCATTTTGTGGAGATGGGTTGGAGGACCTAGATTAAGGAGAATGCATACTACTCTTAGACTTGGGCGACCAAATCCAATTATTGCCTTCATAGCAGCCTTGAGCGCGCGATAGGTCTTTGGGCACCCATTACAGCTTGACCATTCGTCTACTTTGATAGTGCTAGCTCTAGCTCCTAGGCCTAGGACGTGAGGTTGCGTGGTTATGGGTTCATGTAGTTTGGCTTCTAAGTGGCTATGGTTGCCATTTGAGCTATTGCTCGGTGGTCTTGGGTGTGTCTCCTTTGGGTTGCAGCCGGTTTGTGTATTGGCAAGGTGGGACAAGTTGCGACCCCCCTCCTTAGACTTTGTGCTAAGTTCGTATATTGGTGACACTGTAGGCATCAATGGAGCCACGTTGGCTTGCTGAAAGCCATCACTATCTGAACATTGCCAATGGTGAGGTGAATGCACTGTGAGTCATAGTCAACATTGTAGTGTGCTTGTTTCTTAAATGCTCGTCGTTCTAGCACTTATTCCTTACCAATGGCCTTACTATTAGGCAATACATAGAAGATCGTAGGTAGGCTTTCAGTCTTGATAGAGACTATTATTTACACTTTCCCAGTGATGAGTAGGACTATCCCCCAAACGGGTTGAGTTTAGTGTTAGTAGGTTGTAGTTGGGACTAACCAATGAGGGTCCAATGGTCGTGTGTAAGGATATTAAAGTCAGCTCCCTCATTGATGATTGTGTCAAAGACATGTATCTTCTTGGTAGTCCCTAAGTTCACAAGTGCCTCTAGCATTGGAGGCCCGTGTGGTGGGCATGCTAGTGTTGGTCCATTGCTAAAGCTCTTGGCCATCATTTAGAGCAATACTGATGTTGGAACCCTACTCTTCGGTAATGAGATTGTGTGACTTTGTGGGACTCACTGACTGCATGTTTATAATCCTCCTCTTCATCTAAGAACAGCAGAGATCGATGGTGGCTAGCACATGTATCCAATCTCGCTCCATCGAAGCAAGGGATACACTTTGTTAGTGGCCCATAGGAATTGTTGACTTGTGAGTTTTCTTTCAACATAGCGGAGATGAAATCTAGGTTGACCAGAGTGGTATTCTAAGTATCCATCTCGACTCTCACAGCTTTCGAATTATTACCTAAGAACATTAAACAATTGCCCCTGTCTTCTATCACTCATGCATTTTTCATCCAAGGCCGACTTAATAGGATGTCATAGTCCACTTCCTTCATGACTATGAAGTGCACTGAGAATTGGACTCTTACTATCTTCAGGGGCTTTCTACCCACTGCTTCAGCACTTGCCATAAGGTTGGATTAAGCAATTCTCCTAAAGGCAGAGTCACAGGGGCCGATATCAACGTTATGAGCAAGTTGCCAACCACCTAGACTCTACACTCTTTTTCCAATGAACTTGGACAGTCTTCCCGCTTATGGCATCTAGGCTCTATCTATGCGGTGCTACGTGGTGGGGTATGGATGCATCTCTTGATTTTAACCGAGTAGGTGCGATTGGTGTGCTCACGTTAGAGAGCTCATCAGTCTCGTCTTCCATGATGGGTTCCGCATCTTGTAGGTGCACTTGGGCTTCTCTCACTCACTCCTTAACCTTATCAACCACTCCTCATTGGTGCCTTGGATTGGGATATTCTCTAGTCTTGGCACTTCCCTTTTCTACTATCTTAGGAGCAGATGTCTCTACTTCTATATCCATGAATTGCTTTCCCTTTGGTAACGTGGTGGCACGATCTAACTTCAATGTAATCTTCATCTTAGCCCTCTTTCTCCTTCTTCTATGGCTTTTATTCCCTATTGAAGCTGCATCGAGGTTGATAGGTCTGGGTAATGAAATATCGGCCCGCTTTGCCTATGCTTGGATCATGACATTTAGTGGAATTGGCATGGCTTCACCATGAAGTGTTTCAACCTTGAACAATCCCAATGGTATGAATGGCACGATAGCCAAACTAGTTGAAGGTTTTCGCCTAGGGCACTCAGCATACAAGTGTGTGATCCCTCACTCAAGGCATCTTAGGTCAGCCTTGTCTCAATTGACTTGCTCCCTTTTGGGGTATCAAGGTGATATGTATCCTAGGTGCCCACAAGTCTAGTATGCAATGGATTCTTGGTTCTATCCTCGTATACCTCTACCTCTTCCCCTATCCAATGCCATCATTGGCACTAGTCTAGAATCCATCAAGATGGGATTGCCATCTTCGTCATATGAGACGTAAGGGTTCATGTAGGCTTCATCCTCATTCGATGCCCCTACGTAATATATTGGAGCATCTCTTGGTAGATGGGTCACGATGGGTCCATGTGGTCTAGGTATCCCTATGGGGTTGATATCCATCCTAGGGAAAGTTGGCTTTGAATTGTTGGGTGCTGGGAAAGTTAGTGGAGCCCCCCTTTCAAAGAGGTAGCGGACTATTTCCTAAATAGTAAGGTTGATTGTATGGCTATCAGTAGTTAGTAATGCAGTGTATCATAGCCAAGCCTACCACAATTAGCACAGGGTCTAGATCTAGGATCCATGCACTTTACTGAAAGGTGGTTTCCTCTGCAATGCACGCACTACACATGAGATCGTGCGAGCCTTCTCATCATCTCTTGAAGCCTAGCCAACTCTAGCTTCATATCCACCAACTCCTAGCTCTGGTCAACACTCTTTCCCTTGTCTTGGGGGTTATCTCAAGTTATGGGTCTTGAGCTCCTCTCCTTGAGTACATCATCTACTCGTATCATCCCTTTGCAGGGTTGAGTTGCTTACCAAGGCCTTGTAAAGCTCTTTGATTCGGATTCTGCTTATGAACATAGTGGAAATTGCTCACTCGCTAGGTCGCTCTATAGCTGGGATTCTTTTAAAGAGACTCTACACGTGTGGATGATGTAGTCTCGGATATCCGCCTTGTCCTTTTGACTAGCGTTCATTAGCCTAACAAGGAGATTGTCAAAGTATCCCACCTCAGAGAATCTCTTGATGAAGAGACTCTTGAGGTTATTGAAGTTATTGCTTTTGGCATTGTCTAAACTAGTGTAATACATCTATCCTTTGTCTTCTAGGCAAAGTCCAAAAGCTTATGTGCATTGAGCAAGGTCCGTGAGGCCATTCACCTTTTGCATACTTGCTCAAACTACTCCACAAATCTATATAGGTCATTATCGAGTTGATACTTGTCGAGTTGCTTAGCTCTACCATCCATGTAGTTCAATAGACCATTCTAGAATGTTTCAACTACTAGCCAATTTGCATGTGCTACATTTGCCAAAAATGATAAGACCATAAGATCATTTAGCATTTGCCAAAATGATAATTGTGCATCCCCATCCTCCACTTTAAACTCTTAGCGGCAATGGTCCATTATTTCTCAAACATGATGATCACAAACATGTGCCCCCATTGTGTTCTAGCCTTTCACCTTGTGCAAGAGGTCAAAATGGATCCATTGTTCTCCTAAATTTCCATCATTCTACATTCTATTAACAAGGTCAACTCCTGAGCCAAGTCCAATAGTAGACATCTTAAATATGTGTTAATATGCTATTATGTCAAAGTTGTTATGGAAACAAAAGACTATGAAAGAAGGGGTACATGCACTTCCTTTTCAATGCGAAAACTACATCAAGTTTACCACTAGCATGTTGCATATCTCTTTTAGAAATGTTCATTAATCTTGTGTTCTTCTTCTTTGAGATGATGGGCTAAGATTCTCTATTACCTTGTGCAGCCTAGCTTCATTGAAATCTTCAAAGAAAAGCAACATTCTCATCATAATTTCCTATTCAATAAACACTTAAATGCTTTTACATCACATTAAAGATTTTAGATGTGTATGAGTGTGCACCATATCTTCAATCTCCTTTTGCTTTTGTTTTGATGAGCCATCTTGGATAGAGTGATCACATGAATACCTACATGAATAGTACACCTTGTAATATTTACTCTATCACATGGAATACAATAACATATATATGCATCACAAGCCTTCACACATCTAGGAGACATTCCATAATGTGCACACCTCAAGGTCCTAACATCTGGCTGCATAGGGCCAATTCAAGGAGGCCTCTTCAACTTACCTTTCCACTAATTCTCATTGTCATTGCTTGTCCTCTCCATGTATGGACATCTAATGAGAATCGTCTAAGATAACCATAACATCTACTCGTCCTCATAGTGCCATTGAAGGAATCTTGAGAAACTTTAGTATAATTTTCTCAAGTGTGCCCATCATTATTTTGGTCCATTCCATGCATTGAGCTACTATTGATTGCTTAGGTGGCAACTCAAACATGATGTAGTCATTACATGTAATTGATAGCTCATCCACCATCTATATCTTTTTGGCAAATGAGTATGCAACATGAAGAGAACTAAACAAGGGAAGATTATTCAATAAACCTTGCATACTCATTGACTTAGGCATTGGTTTTGGATTATGGACATGCTTAACTTGAAGATTACAAACACTACTTTGTCTACCATCTTCTAATCTCATTAATGGCATGGCTGTGAAAACACCTGATTGGCTTCTTAGTTCTTGCACCTCCACATCAATATCATGATCAATTTTAGAGTGACTCTTAAGCTCTTCCAATGCCATACCTTGTTAACAAGGTGCTAAAACTATGATATCGAATGTCATGTGTCATAGTTAAAACTTCAATAGACTTGAATAAAAAATTGAACAAAGAGAATATGAGTAGAGATGGACTTAAAACGATTGTAATAAGAATTTAGTATAAAAATAGATCTTGTATCATACACATATAATTTTTTAGCAATTATGCTTTAAAAATTACATCTTTATCTTTTTTATAGTAACTCTATGTCTTTCTTTTTCATAGAAACTAATACACAACAAATATTCCACCTCCAAATTCAACCTCTCACTAATGGTCACTAACTCATCTGATATTAATTCTCTCTCTCTCTCTCTCTCTCTCTCTCTCTCTCTCTCTCTCTCTCTCTCTCTCTCTCTCTCTCTCTCTCTCTCTCTCTCTCTCTCTCTCCCTCACATGAGTTCACCCCTTACAAAATATTTTGTCCAACTTTTTGAAGTAGAGCAAACTTGGAGTAGAATTTCTTCACTTTTGTTTAAGGAAGTGAAAGATAGTTTTGAGACACACATATTCAAAGGAGAGAGCTTCACACACACATGCATACATGTGTGTGCACGCACGCACACACAGAGGTGAAGCTCAAGGTCTCTCAATGATATTTCATGTGTATCATAGATGGGCCTCCCTTAACATGCATTTCCATAACTTATAGAAATACATATAGGAACCTTTTTTCTCATGTATACTAACAACAACAATATGAGAGTCTTTGACAAAATCTTGCTAGGATACTAGTGCTTCACACACATTCAAAGGAGAGAGCTTCATGCGCATGCACACGCGCACACACACACGCGCACGCACATGCACACAGAGGCAAACCTCAAGGTCTCTCAATGATATTTCATGTGTATCATAGATGGGCCTCCCTTAACGTGCATTTCCATAGCTTATAGAAATACCTATAGGAACCTTTTTTCTCATGTATACTAACAACTACAATATGAGAGTCTTTGACAAAAGCTTGTTGGGATTCCAATGCTTTGAGAAACACCCATGAAGGTGGGGGGAGAGAGAGAGAGATGGAGAGAAATCTAACATCCATATTTTCATTTATATTTTCTTATGTAGTATTTAAGTCATGTCACCACAAAAGGCTAAAGTCAAAGTTCATGCATGATCAACCAAAGATAGAATAACCACTCTTAAATCTCCTCTTACTCCACATAAAAGAATTAATGGATC
Organism: Lygodium microphyllum; assembly: GCF_053477565.2. Classification (NCBI taxonomy): domain Eukaryota; kingdom Viridiplantae; phylum Streptophyta; class Polypodiopsida; order Schizaeales; family Lygodiaceae; genus Lygodium; species Lygodium microphyllum. Next base: position 73,053,452 of record NC_141153.1, read on the forward strand.
ATCTCTCTCTACAATTTTAGAGAAGTTTATACCAACTATTGAAAGTGAAAAGATTTTAAATGATATATTGGGTACTTCTAATCCTCAATGCAAGAATGAAGTGGCCTCGAGGAAGATGTAGTAGTGGAGCAAGGTATAGAATGGTGTAAGAGGAAGAGAAGGAAGCAATAAGCCAATTGATATCAAAATGCAAATGGCATTGTGTGGGGATATTACAAGTTGGTGTAGACTTCTGTCTCAAGAAGTGTGCCCTCCTATTGCATTTGTTATCATTAGAGGGATTTGTGCATGTCATCATTAAAAAGTGTCGTAGAGGGAGCTCACGCTCAACCACCAAGACCCATGGACCGCTTATTGTTTCAAGCATTTCAAGCAAGCTCTAATGGCTATCTCTCACCTAGCCGACACGCCGTCGATCCTATGAGTGTAGTGAGCTTACCTTGATGCTGATATGAGTTGCCTCCTCTCTCGCACACACCGGTAGCTCCACGATCCTAGATGCTAGCTCAAGCATCCTCAAGCCTCCTCCATCTCCAAGCTCCATCCACCATAGCCGCGCGTGCGAGAAAAGAGAAGAGAAGAGAAGATAAGAAGAGAAGAAGAAATGGTGAAGAGCTTCACCCTCTTGATCCCTCACTCCCACCCACTCACTCTCTCACACTCTCACACTCCCTCTCTCAAGAGCACACACAAGCAAGGAGAAGAGAAGAAGAGAAGAAGAAGAGAACTCTTGTTAGCCACACACCAAAGAATGAGCTTCCATTCACTTTTTGAACTTTATATACAAGCCCTAAAATCCCATGGGCACCCATCCCTTTTTTACATGACCAGCCGTTGTGGCAAGGTCATTTCTCTATTTCCTCTTTTAGCCTTATACCTCTAGTCTACACCCGTCTAATATTTTACAATTGGCACAGGAGGAAGCCTGGCACTCTTTTACAAGAGTTTTTGGAGTTTTTTGAGGCACCTTTCATCTAAAATTACACTTTTGGCCCCAGCTTAGCTTTAGAGGCCGCCTGCGTGTCTTTGCTCGTTTTCGATCCTTTTTTCGCTTTTTCATTCATTTTTCTACCTTCTTGACTTGGCTAGTGGCATCACTGTTGTGTGGATTGGAGTGGTCGAGGCCTCTGCTTTCTAATGTTTCTGGTCCTGTCTCAACTCAGCATCTGTGGTGGTTGGTCTCTTTTTCCCAGTGGCCATGGTCTCCGTGCTCTTTCCCTGGGCCATTTCTTTATTAATAAAATGCTACATCCATGCCACGAAGTTAGAGACTTCTGCGCTGGTGGGGATGCTAGGGGTGAGGATGGTTGGTTCAGTGGGAGGTACCATGAGGGTAGGGATAGGGTGGATAAGAGCCTTGCCTTTGCCTTCAAGGACAGTGGGTGGTGTGATTTCTAGTATACCTGTGTGCTGAAACCAAGTCCTTCTTCCCTCAGTGGGCTCAAGGCTCCTAGATCAGCGGCCCTGCTTTGCTGCTCGATTGACCGGCGTGTAGCTTCGGCCAAGTCCTTCTCCTCCTTCCTTCTCAGTTCCTCTTCTTCCTCAGTAGCTCTTCTTTGCCTTTCTTCTTCAGTTTTCCTGTACTCTTCCTCCAATTTCTCTTTTTCTTCCTTTTATTTCCTTTTCCTCTCCTCGGTCTCCTGTTTTGACATCTTTTTAGCCTTGTTGACTTCTTCCTTTTCCTTTTCTTCTTACTGTTTCTTCTTCTTCTCCCTCTCCTCAGCCTCTTTGAGGAATTCTCTTTTTGCCATCTCCAAATCCTCTTTCTCCTTCTTGCGACCTTCATCTTGCTTCTTTTTCTTTTGTGACATATTCTTCTTGGGTTTCTTGGCCTATTTTTTACCTGATTTTTCTTCTTGTTCCTGCCCTTCCTCATCACTCTCGATCCTGTCACTGGACCTCTCTTGGTCCTGGTGAGGGGATGACCTATCAGGTGTTTCTCCTTCTCCTTCTTCTGTACCTTGTGTCTCTTTCACTGCCTCTTGGATAAGCGCAGTCAAAATGCTTCCATAGCCAATGAATGAGGCCTTTGATGAGGCCTTCTTTCTTTCTGTGGCCTTGGAAGCTGGGGACTCCCCACCTGCTAGTGTACTTCCTAAGGCTAGTGCTTTAGCCGCCTAGTCAATGGTTTTGCATAAATATCTGTTCTAGTTGACTTCATCCAAGGTGTGAGCTACTACATTCTCCAACACATGCACGCTAATTCGATGCATTAAGGAGTTGTAGCACTGGTTGGAGAAGAGCGCGTGCACTAGCTTCACTTGTAGTCTGGCTTCCGCATCACGAATGTCCTGGATGCTGATGCCGTCATTTGTTAGCACATCCTCCCTTTTCATTTTAAACATGGCATAAACATCCCTCTTATGCTTTTTCTCTATCTTCAGCTCCAATCCCAACGCCTTCTCCACCAAGGCTGGGTTTAAGTGAACCTGCACTTGTTTAGCATGTTCTCCCCCTCCCACCGTCACAGTGCCGCACTCCTGGTCAGGGTCGTATGTCCTGAGAAACTCCACACACTTCGTGTGGTCAGGCTCTTGCGCAAATTTCTCAAGGTACTTGGTGAAGTTGCACTGCTCGATGACTCTCTTGGCCGCTTCCTCCTTGGCCACCACACCCTCTATGCTATGAATGGTTCGAAACTTGAGCTGGTTGTAGGTGCGGTTTTCAAGGGTGATGCGATATTGCATTCTTTCCTCCTCCATGAACGAAAGTCAGTGGGGCACGGTCTTGCTGCGACATCTTTTGTTCCTGTCATAATCCCAAGTTTCCATTAGTACTTTCAAAATAATAATTTGCTGGAAAAATCATAATTTGCTGGAAAAGAAAGACTCTATATGTTTATTGAATGAAAGCATTAAAATCCAATCTAATGTAGAATCTTCCCTTCAGACTTTAACTTTTTGCCCTTTATTTCAAAGTTCTCGTGCCATTTTTTCTACCTCACTCATTGTTTACGTGTTTATGCATTTTGCTTGATTTTCCTTAGTTTTTATTTGATTCACCTCACTCCCCTCCCCTTCCAGCTCGAGAAGAATCCTTCCTAGGATTGAAGGTTAGGAGGTCAAGGGCATTCTGCAATGGGTCTAGGAGTTACCGGTGTAGGAACCAAGTGTAGAAATCAGGGTTGTACTCTAACTGAGCTTCGCGGTCTAGATCAAAAGGTCAAATGCCCACATTTGTGATGTAAGTGAGAACATCTGTTAGAAAGTCACTGAAAGCGACGCGGCTAGCAATATGTAACTCTTCCTCAGTCAATAGGCGATCGAGGTAAGGGTGTCCTTTGATGTGCTCTTCCATGGGTCGGCCACAAAGAGTGGTTAGCACTCTATATGAGGTTGGCGCAACGTAGGTGGGTCGTACTCCGTTGTTTTGATTGCACGGCATTGCTCAGTGATTGTCATGACTTGGCACCCTTCAACTTCCCATTGCAACCTAAGAGTGTACCAGTGCCTCAAGAATGGGGATTCAATATTAGCAAGTTTTGATAATTCTGTAATTTTTTGGTCAGTGATGGCAGAAGTGGTTCGCTGATCATATGACGTAATGAGACACTGTTTGAGGGCTTGCTCTTTGGAGATCTCACTGTTGAGCAATTTAGCAACAGAGTTAGCTGCTTTTGTGAAGGCAAGTTCAAACGTCTCCCAAGAGCAAGGCATCGTACGAACTTTGGTTGCAAAGGGTTCAGGCAACAGGCCTAAGTCCAAGCGGTCATAGCTTAGAGCTAGCTCTCTGAAAGTGGCATCTAGTCGTCTAATGCAATCAACCACATCATTCCCCATATCTTTGGCTAGATCTGAGGTCAATGTCAAAAATGATTTTCGCTCATAGGAGGGTTTAAGACGTGCTGGTGGTTGGGGTTTGATAGCACTATAGCCTTTGACAATGAATAGTTGCGGTTGTGGGTGTTCTTGAGATTGCGGTTGGACCTCTTGGATTAGAGCTGGGGAAGTAGTAGCAATGTCCGATGGACTATTGCCTTCAAAATGGATCAGGGTAGTTGGATTGGCTCTAGTAGGTGATGACTCATGTGATGATGTCTGTCGTTTGGGCCGATAGGCTTGTTTGACTCTCTTAGGCATGTGCGTGGATGAGCTTGATGGATGTGGGTCTGGAAAGCGCTACGGCTTATGGTTTTGAGGTTCTATGGGACTAGGGGTGATCAAGCTTAAGGGCGACGTACGAGTGGTGCCTTTGGCTATGTGGGCCTTAGGGATCCATATCCATGCATTTCCCTCATAGTAGCCTTGCGCGTGCAAGAGGGATTTAGGGACCCATTTTTGCTTGATCATGCGTCGATTTCTGTGACTGCATCTTGGTTTTCTAGGTTTAGAGTTTCGGGTCTTATGAGGATGTGTGCGTCGACTCCTAGGAGGCGGTTGTGACTGTTTAGGCTTCCATTGAAACCTAGGCTGTTGGGCCTTAGCTTTTACTGCTATGAGAAGCGGTTCTTGAGAATTGGTGGGTGGTGGCCGAGCACTACCCCCCTCCTTAGATTTGGCTGCTAATACTTCTACCGGTGGCCTTGTGAACTGTGATGAGGTCACACAGCCCTTGCTGAAAGCTGTAACAATGCGGACATTACCTATGGCGAGGTGGATGCACTACAACTCATAATCAACATTGCAATGAGTTTGCTTTTTGAAAGTTTGCCCTAGCAGCGACTCCATGCCTACGTCTTTGGCATTTGGCAACACGTAGAAGATCATTTGGCGATTCCCCATTTTTTGAAGGGTTGTAATGCAATGATTGGGGTCAACTCCATTTGATCCTTGCGAATTGGGACCTTTGTCCGCTGACACTCATCACAATGTTTAACAAATCGTGCTGCATCACGAAACAACATTGGCCACCATAGTTGAGACTGCAGCACCTTACGGGTCGTCGTGTCTCCACTAAAGTGTCCACCAGCAATTCCACCATGTGCCTCTGAGAGCATGTCGTGCATCTCATGCTTCCACACACATCTACGCAGCAATCCATCTTGCCCTAGGCGATACAGTTGGCCTACTATCAACTGGTAGGGTTGGATCTTGAGAATGAGTCGCCTAAGTCTTGCATTCTCTATCGGTCGCTCAAGTAGTCTGTGCTCAAGCACTTGGACTATGTCATCTGCCCAATATGGTGTTAAATCGGCCTTGAATAAATCTCTCTCACTGGAAAGGTTAAAGAGATGGGTGTCTGGCAATTCATCGGCAATGCCTTCTCCAACGGCTTCTCTTATGGGGATGCGTAACATATAGTCAGCCATGTAGTGTTGTTTTCCCTTTCGTACAACCACGGAGAAGTTAAACTCCAAAAGCAGAAGGAGCCACCGAGCTATGCATCCTATAGCACAAGGTTTATTCACTAGATATAGCAAGGCTTGATGTTCCACAAAAAAGGTAAAGAGTGTAGCTAATAGATAATGCCGGAACTTCTTCACGGCAAACACCATGGCCAAGCCCTCTCTTTCAGTCGTCGAGTTGTTTATTTCCGTCTCAATGAATTGTTTGCTAGCAAAGCTCACTAGATAGTCTAGGTTGTGTTCACCAGGTTGGCACAACACTGCCCCCACAGCAAATTTAGAAGCATCGATATGCACGTGGAAGGTAATGGTCCAATCTGGGGCTCATAGAATTGGTGCTGTGGTTAGAGCCTTCTTCAACCCTTCATATGCTCGTTGGCATGCTTCAATCCATTCAAAGACAATTAGCAGCTTGTATAAAGGTCTGGCCATCAACGTGTAATTCGGCACAAACCGCCGATAGTATCCCATATGGCCTAAGAAGCATTGAACTCCCTTATAGTTGATTGGGGGTGGAAGGTCAACAATAACCCTGACTTTCGAGAAGTCAGTGGCAATGCCATTCTTTGACACCACATGGCCTAGGATCCATCCATGCTTCACCCAAAACTAGCATTTTAAGGGGTTCAAAGAGAGACGATATAGGCGACACCACTCAAAGACTGCTTGGAGTTTGTCTAAGTGTTCCATCCAAGTTGAGTGAACGCAGAGGTCATCGACAAAGACTTCCAACTCTTTGCGAAGCATGTCTTTAAATATGGTGTACATGAGGCATTGGAAAGTGGTAGGGGCATTAGTCAACCCAAAAGGCATGACTATGTAAGCAAAGAGGCCCTACTCAATGGCGAAGGCAGTCTTATGCTGTCGGCAAGATGCACTTGCACCTGATTGTATCCTGAGAAGCCATCCAGAAAACTATAGGCCTCCTTGCCTGCCACTCTTTCAAGCATGTGCTCAATGTATGGCAATGGGTAATTGTCCCTCTTAGTAGCAGTGTTCACATTCTTGTAATTGATACACACTCTAATTTTTTCGTTTTTCTTCATCACAATGACTATGGGTGATACCTAGTCCATGTGCTCAATTTCGTAAATGAATCCCGCTCTCATCAGCTTATCAATCTCTTCCTTGACAGCATGAGCATGTTTTGGATTCATAGGGTATCGTCGTTGCTTCACCGGCATTGCGTCTGGTGTCATGGGTATATTATGAGTCACTACACTCGGATCTACCCCTTTGAGCTCTTCAAAGGACCAAGCTTGACAGCATGAGCATGTTTTGGATTCATAGGGTATCGTCGTTGCTTCACCGGCATTGCGTCTGGTGTCATGGGTATATTATGAGTCACTACACTCGGATCTACCCCTTTGAGCTCTTCAAAGGACCAAGCGAATATGCCTCAATTAAGTCATCGGCAATGAAGACTCGTCGGGGTATCTCCCCTTCCTAGGCTGGGCTCACCTCCTTGACCTCTCGATTGGTTCACTCGTTTGCCCTTGCCATTTGGCACCCAACAAGATCACTACCTGATTTTCTTTCTTGAATTTTGAAAATCTTTTAGGGAGGTCCCGCAGTTTTCGTTGTTCTTCTATTCATGTGTCCCTGGATTGTTTCGCCCTTTCTTACTTCAATCATCTACGCCTCAGGTGGACGGGTAAGTCCCCCTTGGTGCATCGGGTCTTGGGTGGCCTAGGTATTTCTGGGTCGCCATCTGAACTTACCTCTGACTTAGAGTCGCACTCTCCGTCTTCGCTAAAAGAGGTGGTCTCCCCTGGTGGTCGCAAATCAGATGGTGATTCTGTCCTAAGCACTGGTGTCATTCCCAGTTGGGCTAGGCCTGCTTACTCAAAGTCTATGGCTCCTACGTGTTCTACCCAGGCGCGATCACAATCCATGCGCATGACCCCTCACTCTATCTTGAAGATACTCTTTTTTTGTGGCTTGGATTCTGCCCGTATTTGTTCTATTTCATGTCCCTCAGTGTCGTATTCTACGGTATCTATCTTACCCTCACTTTCGTCTCACTGAAGGATTGGCAGTCTTCGTACTTGTCATTAGAGTCCTCTGTGTCGGACTGCTCGTCGTCTCCTAGGGCTTGGTATATCTCTTGTCATTGATAAGGGACTAGGGCCCAGTTGTACATGAGGTTTAAGTCATGCATCCTAGTCCATTGCCGCTTGGATTCGTCTAAGAAATCCTCGAGTGGTTTGAAGTTTGCTGCTGGATTGTCAGCTAGCTTGTCTGTTAAGTATTCCAGAATCTCCTAGAGTTCTCTTTTGTTGTTTGGCACTTGGAAGGTGACGGGCTTAGGTCTCCCATGAAGGGTTCCTACCATCATGCAAATTGGTATGGAGGGCGTGCCGTTAGACATGCCCATCATCTTGATGACTTGCTCATATGCCTCATGATCCGAGAACGGCAGGTCGATTGTAGCAAGGACATGCATTCAATCTCGCTCATCCTCTGGGCATGGGTTATACTTGGTCAAGGGGCCCATAAGACTTCTTGACTTAAGCGTTACTTTTGAGCATCACAGAGATGGCTTCCAGGTCAACTGGTGAGGTCTTTTAAGTGTCCATATCTACCCTCACAGCTTCTGTTCTGTTGCCTAGGAAGATCAAGCCGTTACCCCAATCTTTGATAACTCTAACATTGCACATCCAGGGTCGGCCTAATAGGATATCGTAGTCCACTCCCTTCATGACTATAAAGTCAACACAGAACGGGACACCTGCAATTTTCACTGGCCAGTTTTTAAGTACCCCGAATGGCTTCACTCTCATGCCGTTTGCTAATGTGACATTAAACTGAGCGGTCTCGATAGGTGGGTTTCCCCAAGTCTGAAGTAGTGCATGGCTCAGCACACTAACCCCAGCTCCCGTGTCTACGATCCCCTTTCTCGTCGTGTTGCCTAGGGCTAGGACCAGTAATATTGCATGCATCTCGATGCCTTCCCAGAAAGCATTAACGTGTAAGGATTTTGACACAAAGTGCAGCATTAGACTCGGTATTTGTGTTTCTACATCATGGTCGTGCGGATCAACAGCTTGTTCTCATGATCCCTCAACCCACTACTTCAGGTCTTGCCATAGGGTGGGATGCTGCTTAAGCAGGTCTCCCAAGCTTAACGTCACAAGGGTGGTCACTAGCATGGTAAGAATGTCGTTGGCTGCTTGTCTCTCTCCTAAACCGAATTGCCTTAGCCAATGGCCGTGATTGATTTGCGGGCCTGCAGCATCAAGGCTTGGCCTAAGCAGTGCTGCTTGTGGTGCGGTCGCATCTCCTGACTTTGGTTGAGGGGGTGAGACTAGCATGGTTATGCTGGGGAGATCATCAATCTCGTCGTCTAGGATGGGCTTAGCATCCCTTAAGTGCTCTTGGGCCTCTTTCACCCAGTCCTTCACTTTCTCTATGGCCTCTAGTTGGTGCTTCAAATGCAGGTATTTGCCTACCTTGGCACTTCCCTTTTTGACCGTCTCAAGGGCTGAAGTTTTTGTTTCTATGTCCGTGACCTTCTTTCCAATAGGCAGAGTTGTAGCACTCTCAGTTTTCAGTGCAATCTTAGCTTCCGACCTCTTCTTTCTCCACCTATAGCTCTTCTTCCCTATCGAGGCTGTATCGAGGTTGCTAGGTCCTGGCAGTGATATGCCGGCCTACTTCGTCTGGGCACGGGTCATGACCTACAATGGGATAGGTGTGGCCTCCCCATCGAGGTTCTCGACACCAAACAACCCCAATGGGATAGATGGTACATTGGCTGAACTTGAAGAAGGTTTTCGCTTTGGGAAATTGACGAAGAGATGGGCGATTCCACACTCAACGCACCTTAGGTCAGCTTTGTCTATGTTCTGCTGCTCCCTCTCAGGGCAACGTAATGAGACATGACATGGGCGACCACAAGTCCAACAGATGATTGGATATCCTATGTCTGCCCTCCTAGGCCTCTACCTCATCCTCTCCCTAACGTCATCACCGGTACTGGTCAATAGTCCATAAGGACTGCATTGCCCTCGTCGTCGTGAGGACGTAAGAGTATACGTAAGTCTCTTCCTCATTTGGCTCTTCCACGTAGTGGACTGGAGTGTCACTCGGTGGATGGGTCACGTAGAGACTAGGCGGTCTAGGTATGCTTGTAGGGTTTATGTCCATCCTAGGAACAGCCGGCTTAATGTCGTTAGGCGCAGGAAGGGCCAATGGGGCTCCCCTTCCAAAGAGTGGCTATGGCCTGTTCACTAGGTAAGGCTGGCCGTATGGTTGCAAGTACGGAAGTCTTCTCGGCAATCTGCAATGCGCGACGTCGTGACCGAACTTGCCGCAATTAGTGCAAGGTCTCAACCTAGGGTCTTGACACTCGGCTGGCAAGTGGTTTCTGCCATAGTACACGCATTGGACGTGTGGGCCTATTGGTCGTCTCAATATGTCTTGTAGCTTGGCTATCTCCATCTTGACATCAGCCAAGTCTTGGTTTGTCTTGGTGGCTTTCCCCTTATCTTGGGATGATGGGACTGATCGTTCACTAGAGGCTGACACTCTCTCTGAACTTCGCGAGTTGGTTTCTTCTGAGTTTGAGCTCCTGGAGCTCTGCTCTTTCAGCTAATCATCAACTCTAATGTCTTCCTCAAAAATCCTAGCTAGCGCGTCTCACTACAAGCTCAAGTTGCCTGCCAAAGCCTTATACAGTTCCTTGTTTTGAATTCCGCTGATGAATACAGTTGAAACTGCTCTTTCAGTCGGTTGTTCGCCTGTAGGGATTCTCTTGAAGAGACTCCTCACGTGGGTTACATAATCGCGAATGTCCTCCTTCTCTTTCTGCTTGACATTCATCAGTCGCACTAGCAAATTATCGGAGTATCCAGGCGCGGTAAATCTCTTGATGAAGAGATTCTTGAGGCCATTGAAGTTGGCTCACTCTGCGGCATCTAAGCTTGTATACCAAGTCCTACCCTTGTTACCTAACAAAGCCCGAACGCTTGAGAGTGCTGAATCAGGTCGCTAAGGCCGTTAGCTTCGTAAACTTGCTCGAACTGCTCTACAAAGCTGTATGGATCATCGTGGGGTTGGTACTTGTCGAGCTGCTTTGCGACTACTGGGATTTTAGACTGGCTCTTAGAGCCTTGGGTTGCTCCTAATCCTACCAGCAGTGATGTCACCAATGTTGCAGCACTTTGCTCTGCTGCGATGTTGTCTAGCAATCGCTTCATGAGAAGCTCGCTCAGCGTTAAGTCTCCTTCTAGGGCTCTCTCGTGATCCGTTCAGTTTCTACCGGCTAAGTTCAGCACCCGCTGCACCTCACGCAACTCCATGCTTTGCCTTTGGCTCCTAGCATGCTGGTCTTTATTGTATTCGACTTTGCTTGACGCCTAAGTCGAGTTCCTCGTTAGACCTGCGGTCTGAGCTTTCTTCTACCATAGTCGAGTTCTCGTGCTCCACCAAGCTATCGATCAGGTTGAGTAGGTTTGTCAAATCTACTTCATTGGCGTCGCTTGATTGGTCCTACTTTGTGTGTTGATGGTTTGTCTACGTCTTTGGGTCCTCTCCTATTGGTGGGTTCCTTGAGTGGTTTATCTGAATGAGTTCTTGACTTATTAAATACAATCCTCAATTTATCTCCACTCAGTGTGTGTGTTCTTTCCAGTGCACTTGTGCTCAATCAGGCTTTCAGTTTTCCTTAAGTGTACTTCAAGTGCGAAAATTCAAGGTGAGTGCGACAAACAATCTCTAAGCGTCTTACGCACTCTCGCTTCGTTTTCGGCCTAATAGGCTTTGTCAATCAATTCTCTGGTCGTCTTAACGGGGTTTAGGATTTTTCTGTTACGTTGCCTTGCTCGTTTTTTGGTCCAATCAGGGTTTTATGGCTTAGTGGGTTGCCTCTAGATCTCTAGGTCTTGCGACAGCCTACTCAAGCTGCTAAGCGGCTGCGCCTTACGATTTTGTCTATTCTATGCGCCAGAATAAAGTTCTGAGCGCCACGAGAACTTGCGACAGTTTGCGCTACTGAGCTCTAATCAGGTCATGTCTAATTTCTGAAAATTTAAGACAAATTCACACTCGGCCCAACTGGTCCGAATTGCAAGGGCTGAGTGCCCGATTTGGGCCAAGGGCTGAATGTCAAATTCGGCTAGTTCGAGTGTGGTTGCCCGAGGGCCGAGTGTGAATTCGACCGGGCCAAATGTCAACTTGTCTGAGTGGGGTTGGGTCGAGTCAGTAGGGCCGAGGGCTGAATGGGGTTTTGGGCCGAGGGCTGAATGAGAAAGGGCCAAATGTCATCGCTCGGACGGGCCGAGTAGACTTTGGGCTGAGGGCCAATTAGGGTTTTCGGGCAGAGTCGGCCGAATGGTAAGGGCCGAGGGCCGATTCTGGGACTCGGCCCAAAAACGACCGCTCGGACGGGCCGAACGCGGTGCAATGAATGCAATGCAACAACGATTTCAATCAAATCTCCCGATTTAGACAATCACTCCAAGCACAAACTTCCAGATCCTAACTAGGACACCAAGGAAAGTGATTGTTATACCTGAGGTGAGCGGTAGGCTCTCCGATGATGACGAGATCGAATCAACTCTCTCTCTCTCTCTCTCTCTCTCTCTCTCTCTCTCTCTCTCTCTCTCTCTCTCTCTCTCTCTCTCTCTCTCTCTCTCTCTCTCTCTCTCTCTCTCTCTCTCTCTCTCTGCAATGGTTGCACATGAGCTCTCCCTTGGCCTCTTGGTTCTTAAACCCCTTCCCGGGTAAGGTTTTGATGCTCCCAATCACTCACTTGCCGACATTAAGCATCCCAAGCAAGCTTTTTGCCATTTTTTGCATGATTTATGCCCTGTTTTGCCCTGTTTTGCAACGGTAAACCCTACCCTTTCCTGATTCAATTTGCTAATCCTATCCTATGCTAAATGCAACAAGAATCGAAAGCAACAAACTGAAATGATTTCTCCATGTTTTCCAATCATTAAACAAACTAACTAACCCAAAATACTTACTTGTTTTGAAGATCAAAACACCCAAAATTCCTATCTATCTCAAGCTCTGTTTTAGGGATGAATCCCTTACTTCGATGCTCGATATGAGGCGCACAAGCACTCAAGCTTGAATCCATTGGTCCCGGCAGCGGAACCAAAATGTGGGAGCTTTCACTCAATTGCCAAGACCCAAGGACCTCTTATTGTTTCAAGCGTTCCAAGCCGAGCACTAATGGCTACCTTTCACATAGCCGACACGCTACCTATCCATGAGTGTAGTGAGCTTACCTCCATGCCGATCGAGTTACCTCCTCTCTCGTGCATTCTGGTAGCTCCACGATCCAAGTGCAAGATTCAGGCAAGCTCCATGCTCCAAGCTCCATTGTTGCGAGCAAGACAAGAGAAGAGAAGAGAAGAGAAGATGGAGAGCTTCTCCTCCTCGATCCCTCACCCTCACACACTCACTCCCTCACACTCTCACACTCCCTCTCTCAAGCACAAGCACAAGCAAGCAAGCAAGAAGAAGAAGAAGAAGAAGAAGAAGAAGAGGAGAGCCACTTTTGGCCCCAGCTTAGCTTTAGAGGCCGCCTGCATGTCTTTGCTTTGTTTCCATCCTTTTTTTGCTTTTTCATTCATTTTTTGCCCTTCTTGACTTGGGGTTAACAAGTGTTTTTTAGAATGAGGCTTATTTACCAAAAAATAACTCATTTAGTGTATTCATATTGTTTTGCAGTGAATCAATAACTAACATCTTTTTCCATACAACTCACTTTTCAAAATCTCTCTTTGTTAATATGAACAACTATACATCGTGAAACCTAGCTTGTGGGATGTTCTTTCGAATTGCAACAATATTTTCAAGTGTGACATCAATGCATTCTTGAGTGCCTTACCTCAAGTTCAAGTGAAAGTGCCCAAGTTTTTAAGAGCAAAAGAGTGTTAAGGGAAAACAACAATGGTACCAATTGACAAGGGGTCATTTGGCAAGACTTGTATTCGACATAATATTTGTTGTAGCTGTTGTTAATGTGTATGTAGTAGACATGTTCCCTCTTGGAGGGTAAATTGTAAAGGCTTTTCTTCTATTGTAAAGATCGAGTATACTTTAGATCTCAACGTGATTGATGATTTGGTATCAAGTACAACTTCAATAGAGAACACTAAGGAGACGTTGAAAAGAGAATAAGCTTGACTTTACTTGTCATTGATTTCCAAAGACTACCAACTCATTTCCCTAGTCTTCTTTTAATTTTCATTTCATATTTAGGGCCTTCCCAACAATAGATCAAAGTTGATCCCTACTACAAAGTTAGCAAAGAATCATAACCCTCCTAAATTGAGTGGCCAAGAACTCCTACAAGTTTGAACTTTGATCCATTAGCCACAATCAAGTTGATTTGCACGTTTTCTATGGGTGGAATTCCCTATGCTTAAGTACTACTGAGTTCATTATGATGACATGTATCCTTGTGTGTATGATTACTTTCTTATTGGTGTCACGTAATGAAATATTGGAAAAAAGAGACATTGCTCAATATCTTTTCAAAAGGTATTTAGTATTAGGAATATAAGGAGTTGGACTATGAATGATCGTGCTATGTTGTGGTTACAAGACTTTTGTTTATGTTTCCTTGAGCCCTTCTATACATACCTTAAAGGTCTTCCATAAAGATGGATTGCCTTTTAATAGCATTCCAAAGGGTACTATGTGCTAATGGAGGCTAGTGTTGCTATAATTCTCCTCAAATCTGTTGAATTTAGCTCTCCTTCAAAAATGGCATTGCCCTTGATGGGACATTACAAAAATTCCTTTTTTGGTTTGTTGGTTGGATGTGGGTCTCCTAAGAGTTCCAACTCCTATGGGGGTCGATAAGAATGCTATGCTCAACATTCCTAAAGTACTATAGTATAACTCAACTACTTGCTCTTGAATTAATGAGCCTCCTTGATGACCCAATAATTCATATTATTGATTATTTTAGACTAATGATCTAGGGTACAATATTGTCCTACCTTGATAGTCTTGGAACTCCCGTGGGATTTGATAGCAATGCTATGTTAGACATTCCCAAAGTACTCTAGTCTTTAGTAATCAAGACTCTTTGATCTAATATTTTACCCTATAATCATTTGAAACTAATGGTCTAGGTTAGAGTATTCCCTTACCTTGAGACTCTTTGGTTTTGGGGTCTTAGGTGATAATGTTACACATTTTTCACTTGAGATGGCCTTCTCTATTGGTGTCCATTATTGATTATACATGAAGATGTATACATCCCTTCTTGCACTCTAATCATGATGTTCAAAGGTACTAGCTAAAATCTTTATGAATTCACTTGATATCTAATAGGGCACAAATAGGATGGTTACCTTACTAGTTTCCAATTTGTGCTTTTAGGCAATCAACATATAGGTTTGTGATATTGTACTCACAACATCACTATTTTTCCTTGTTCTCTTTGTTTGGGTCTTTCCTTTTAGGTTGATTGCAATGTCAATAAGCTATTCCCTTTCTCATCTAAACTACCTCTCTTCTTTGACCACCATTACTGAACATGCCTACATTCCACAATAACCACATTTTCTTCTTCACCATAAGTGATATAAGGCTTTGTACAATGGCTTTTTTTCGATGGGTCCTCCACATAATGTGTGATAATGTTACTAGATGAGTGAGTTATGATCCAAATGGGATCTTGGTATCCTTGATGAATCAATTTTGGCTTTAGGTATTGTAGGTCTTTGGTCAAGTAGTGTAGACAAGGTTGATGAAGCACCTTGGTCGTATGAAAGCTTTCTATTGGCACGTCATAGGTTATTGGCATAAGGGTTGGGATAAGGTAAGCTTCTAGGTGCTCAACAAAAGGTTGCATCATGCCTATACCTTTTGTAATTGTTGTAGATGATATTCCTTAGATCTAGGCATTCTAATAGCAAGTGACCTCCACCACAATGGTCTCATTTTAAAGCTCTTAGTTAGCTTTATTGGATATTGTCTTAAGTCTATTATGGCTTGTGACATGTTCAATTCTTTTTCCCTCTTTGTCCCCTCTAAATGTCAATATGGCTCGAAGTTTGGGATTTGCCTTTGTTCCTTTCCTTAAGAAAGTCATGTACTCTTATTACCTCTCCAGGCTCTCTACTCAAGTCTAATCTATTTTCACTAAATTTATCGATAAGGCTTATACAACTCTTTATCTTTAATTCTATTGATAAAGACTGTAAAGATAGTCTTCTAGCTTGGTTGCTCAATAGTGGGGGTATTCCCTTATGGAAATATGTGTAGTCACATAGTCCCATATGACACCATTCTTCTTTTATTTTAAATTCATGAGCTCGACTATGAGATTTTTTGCATAGCTAGCTTTCGAAGACCTCTTGGTGAATAGGTTTTTTCAAGGTACTGAAGCTAACTTTGTTGGCATAAGTAAGACTCATGAATCAAGTTTGGTTCTTCTCCCTAAGCACATCTAAAAACTTTGTGCCTTCTTTTCATCGCATGTGAGGTTGTTAACCTTGCATACCTATTCAAATTACTTTAAAAGTTGTAACGGTCATCACTTAATCTATTCTTTTCAAGCTTCTTTGTGACTATAGTGATTTTGAATCATTCTATAGTACATGGGCCAACATCTCACCAACCACTCTCAGGTTTTATGCACAACGATGGGACTTTGGACAAAGCTCATGTTGGTGCAAGAGCTTCAACCACATTGGACCAAGCTATTTCTCACCTAGCTACTATACACTTTATCTCTGAACCAATTATGCAATCTCCTTCCTACTCAAGAAATCAAGAATATAAGACTAGAGTGGTAGTGAACTCACCTACTTATCTCTTGCATTGTGGTTGATGCTTGAAAGGTTTTTAAATGGCTTCAAAATTGATGAAATGATTCTATCAAACAATACTTCTCTCCATTTACATCCGTGACAAGCACTTCATCATTAAGAGGAGAGGATGGCGAAGAAGAAATAGAAGTGGTTCTTATAGAGCTTCATCATGCTTGGGTCCCTTACTCACATAAGACTCTCCCTCACACACTTTGTCCTCTCAAACTCTCATCATTGAGAGTAAGAGATAAGAATCATGAGAAGGAAATGTGCTTCTCAATCTAAGTACCATACTCTCTGTTACCGTGTTTCCGACCACATTACCGCAGCACAGAGGAGCAGAAACTGGAAAGAAGAAAAAAGAGCAAAAAAAGGCGAAAGAGGAAAAGGTGCACCATCAAAATAGGGGAGCGCCCCCAAATCTGTGTAAAAGAGTGCCAGGCTCGCTCCTGTGCAAAGTGTATGCATTAGTAGGAATATGGTAAATTAGAATGGTGGGAAATGGGAAAGAGGGCCTAGGCTACGGCCGGCCATGTAAAAGAGGAAAAGGGGATGACCGCCCGGAAGGGATTTAGGGTTTTGTATATAAAGTTGAAAAATGAATGAGAAGCTCATTCTTTGGTGTGTGGCAAAAGGAGTCCTCTTCTTCTTCTCTTCTTCTCTCCTTCTTGCTTGTGTGTGCTCTTGAGAGAGGGAGTGTGAGAGTGTGAGGAAGTGAGTGTGTGTGAGGGTGAGGGATCAAGAGGGTGAAGCTCTTCACCATCTCCTATCCTCTTCTTCTCTTCTCTTCCCTTCTCTTCTCTTGCGCGCGTGGCTATGGAGGATGGAGCTTGGAGATGGAGGATGCTTGAGGATGCTTGCACTAGCATTTAGGATCGTGTAGCTACCGAAGTGCAAGAGAGAGGAGGGTACTCGATCAAGCATCAAGGTAAGCTCACTACACTCGTAGGATCGACGGTGCGTCGACTAGGTGAGAGATAGCCATTAGAGCTCGCTTGAAACGCTTGAAAGAATAAGCGGTCCAAGGGTCTTGGCGGTTGAGCAAAAGCTCCCACATTTTGGTTCCATTGCCGGGACCAACGGATTCAAGCTGGAGCACTTGCGCGCCTCACATCGAGCATTGAAGTAGGATATTCATCCCCGAAACGGAGCTTGGGATAGGTAGGAAGTTGGGTGCTTTTAATCTTCGGAACAAGTAAGTATTTTGGATATTTTGGTTGTTTAATGATTGGAAAGCATGGAGAATCTATTCCAGTTTTTTATCTTCGATTTTTGTTGCATTTAGCGTAGGTTAGAGCTAGGAGATCAAACCGGAAAAGGGTAGGGTTCACTATTTAAAAACAGAGTAAAAACAGGGAAAAAAGTCATGCAAATGCGCAAAATGCTCGCCAGTGTGAGGACTAAGATTGATAAGAGAGGGATCAGAGGTGTCAATGCCACAGCTGGGAGGGCATATAAGAACCGGGAGGCCAAAAGAGAACTCATTTGTGCCATTTCAGTGTGAGAGAAAGAGAGAGAGAGAGAGCTAGGAAGCCCCAGGCCGTGTGATTCGATCGCAGCACCGACGCACTCATCGACCCATTCAGGTATATCAATCCCTCCCTCAAACCCCCTAGATGGTATATGGAGGTTTGTGCTTGTAATGGTTGAGTAAATCATAAGAATCGGGCAAGATCGGCATCACGCGGTTTCTGTCGCGCCGTTTTTGGCCCATCCGAGCTATTGCTTCTAGGCCGAGGCCCAGAATTGGCCTTCAGCCCCTTGCCATTCGGCCACTCAGCCAAAACCCTAGTCGGCACTTGGATTGTCCGAGTCAACCCGTCCGAGAGACCCTCCTTGGACCGTCCGAGCCAGAACTTTTTGACCACATGGCACATTCGGCCTTGTGCCATTCGGCCCGTCCGAGCGACCCGTTCGAACTCCATAATCGGAACTCGGCCACACCCGGGATTCGACCCTCGGCCAATTGCGGCTCGTCCTGTCCGAATTAGCCTGTCCGAATCTGTCAAACCCGCCATTCGGCCCGTCGGAGTGAAACTCGTCCGAGCCAGATTCGGAGATTCGGCCCTTGACCCCATGCCATTCGGCCCGTCCGAGTGACCCACTCGGACCCTGCAATTCAGACCACTTGGTCCGAATGCAGCTTTTTATCAAAGTTGTCAGAAATTTGACCCGACCGGAAAATGCACACTAGCACAACTTGTCGAAACCCTTTGGGCGTTCAGAACTTGATTCTAGCACCCGGGATAAGAGAAGTTGTAGTACACAGCCGCTTAGCAGTGGGCGGTAGACAGTTGAGGGATCCACGGACTAGAACGCAAGCCGCTGAACCACGAAGACCCGACCGATTAGAAGTGAACAAGGAAACAAACAAGGAACCCTAAACCCTGACTAAACGGCCGAAAAATGGACCTACAAGCCTATCAGGCCAGAAACGAGTGAGAGTGAGTGGGGCGCCGAGGAATTGCTTGCTGCACTCACATTGAATTTTGCACTTGAAGTACACTTAAGGAAACCGAAAGCCTGATTGGGCACAAGTGCACGAGGAACAACACACTCATCGAGTGGCAGTAAATTGAGAATTATATTCAATAATTAAGGGAACTCACTCAGATAAATCGCTCAAGGAACCCACCAATAGGAGAAGACCCAGGACGTAGACAGACGCGCAAAGCGTAGAGGAGAACCAAGAGAGGAGCACCAACAACAAGGACCTATCATGACTAGCCAACATGATCGACAGCGCAGCGAGGCGCAAGAATTCGACCATGACGGAGGAAGGCTCAAACCATCGATTTACCAAGGAGCTCAACGTGAGTGCATTCCCAGATGCTATACAGTAGATGGTGAGCAGTTACGATGCGCATGCCCGATACGAGCACCGTGGCAAAACGACAGATGCAATCATTGCAGACCTAGAGGAGGAGAGAAGGCTAGCCCGCAAGGCATTACAAGGCATAGCCGAGTATAATAAGGATCAACAAGCTAGGAGCCTGAGGCAAAGCATGGAGCTGCATGAGGTGCAGCGAGTGCTAAACTTGGCTGGCCAGAACCATACGGACCAGGAAAGAGCACTGGAGGGAGACCTGACGCTGAGCGAGCTCCTCATGAAACGGCTGCTTGATAACACCGCAGTAGAGCAGAGTGCCACTGCTCTAGCAACGTCGTTGCTTGCAGGGTTAGGGGCAAACCAGGGCTCAAAGAGCCAGGCCAAAATACCGATTGTCGCCAAGCAACTCGACAAGTACCAACCACATGACGATCCATACAGCTTTGTCGAGCAATTTGAGCAAGTTTGCGAAGCCAATGGCCTCAACGACCCGACTCAATGTTCGCAAGCATTCGGAATTTGCTTAAGCAATAAGGGTAGGACATGGTATACAAGCCTAGATGCCATAGAACGAGCCAACTTCAATAACCTCAAGGATCTTTTTGTCAAGAGGTTTGTCGAGCCCGGATACTCCGACAATCTGCTAGTACGCCTGATGAACGTCAAGCAGAAGGAGAAGAAGGGCATCCACGACTATGTGACCCACGTGAGAAGCCTCTTTAAAAGAATCCCTTTAGGCGAGCGAGCGACTGACAGGGCAATATCGACTGTATTCATCAGCGGAATTCGAGATGAGGAGTTGTATAAGGCACTGGTAGGCAACTCAAGCTTGTAGCGAGACGTGGTGGCTAGGGTTTTTGAGGAAGCCATCAGGGTCGATGACCAGTTGAAAGAGCGGAGCTCCAGGAGCTCAAACCTAGAAGAAACCAACCCATGGAGTTTAGAGAGAACGCCATCCTCTAGTGAGCGGTCGAACCCATCACCCCAAGATAAGGGAAAAGCCACTGAGATAGACCAAGGCCTGGCGGAGGTCAGGATGGAATTAACCAAGATACATGACATGCTGAGACGACCAACGTGCCCGCACATCCAGTGCGTGTACTGTGGAGGGAACCACTTGCCAGCTGAGTGTCAAGACCCTAGGTCAAGACCTTGCGCCAACTGCGGGAGGTTCGACCACGATGCCGCACAATGCAGGCTACCAAGAAGGTTTCCATACTCGCAACCCTACGGCCAGCCTTATCTAGCTAACAGGCCGCAGCCATTCTTCGGAAGAGGAGCCCCATTGGCTCTACCCGCGCCTAACAATATGAAACCCGCCGTCCCTAGAATGGACATAAACCCCACCGGCATTCCTAGACCGCCTGGTCCTTATGTAACCCACCCACCAAGCGACGCTCCAGTTCATTACGTGGAGGAGCCAAATGATGAAGAGACCTACATTTACCCTTATGTCTCGCATGACAACAAGGGTAATGTGGTCCTCATGGATTATCGACCCGTGCTGGTGATGGCGTTGGGAAGAGGACGGGGTAGAGGCCTAGGAGGGCAGCCACAGGATCCAGTCACTTGTTGGACTTGCGAACACCCCGGTCATGTCTCATCGCGTTGCCCTGAAAGAGAGCAGCAAAATAGGGACAAGGCTGATCAAAGGTGCGCAGAGTGCAGAATCACCCATCTTTTCGTTGATTGCCCAAAGCGGAAGTCATCCTCTAGCGCAGCTAATTTGCCATCCGTCCCATTAGGGTTGTTTGGTGTCGAAAACCCCGACGGGGAGGCCACACCTATTCCCTTGCAAGTTATGACCCGAGCCCAAACCAAGCAGGCCGGCGTCTCTCTGCCAAGACCTAGCAACCTGGATGCAGCCTCAATAGGGAAGAAAAGCCGCATGCGAAAAAAGAAGAGGTCGGGTGCTAAGGTCGCATTGAAGACCGAGAGTGCTACGACTTTAACTACTGGGAAGAAAGTCTCAGACGCAGAGGCAGAAACTTCAGTCCCTAGGACAGCCGAAAAGGGAAGCGCTAAGATAGGGGAATACCCACACCCTAAGCGACAATTGGAGGCCATAGAAAAGGTGAAGGAATGGGTGAGAGAGGCTCAACAGCAGCTCAAAGATGCGGAACCCATCATGAAGGACGAGATCGATGATCTCCCCAACATAAGCATGCCAAGGTCACCACCTCCACCTAAGTCGGTCGAGGCTACTATGCCACAAACAGTGCCTTTAAGACCAAGCCTAGACGCAACAGAGCCGCAGATCAGCTGTGGCCGTTGGCCCGGACAGTCTAGGTTAAAGGAGGGACGAGTATTTAGCAATCTCCTGACCACACTCGTGACCACCCCTGTAACATTTGGCCTGGGAGATCTGCTTAAGCAGCACCCTGCCCTATGGCAAGACCTTAAGCAGTGGGTTGAGGGCTCACAAGAGCAGGTCACGGTAGACCCCCAAGACCAAGATGCAGAAACACAATTGCCCAGCCTCACGTTGCACTCTGTACCTAAATCTTTGCACGTCAACGCCTTTTGGAAAGGCTCTGAGATGCACGCAGTCCTACCGGTCCTAGCCCTGGGTGAGGCAACAAGGAAGGGAATCGTAGACACGGGAGCCGGAGCTAGTGTGCTTAGCCACGCGGTGCTGCAAACTTGGGGAAACCCGCCTGTTGAAGCTACTAGGTTTAACATCACGCTAGCAAACGGTATGAGAATGAAACCATTCGGGGTCCTAAAAAATTGGCCAGTGAGATCGCAGGAGTCGAGTTCTCTGTTGACTTTATAGTCATGAAGGGAGTGGACTACGATGTCCTATTAGGCCGACCCTGGATGCGCAACGCTAGAGTCATCGAAGATTGGGGTAATGGCTTGATCTTCCTGGGCAATAGAACTAACACCGTACGAATAGAAATGGACACTTGGAAGACCTCACCAGTTGACCTAGACGCCATCTCCGCTATGCTCAAAGGAAACACTCAGGTCAGGAAGCCTTATGAGTCCTTGACCAAGTATATCCCATACCCAGAGGATGAGCGGGATTGGATGCACGTCCTCCCTACAATTGACATGCCGTTCTCCGACCAAGAGGCATACGAGCAAGCCATCAAAACGGTCGGCAAGGCAAACGGAACACTTTCTACGCCACTCTACATGATGGCAACAAATCCCCATGGAGGGCCTGGGCCTGTTACCTTCCAAGTACCTTCCAACAAAAGGGAACTCCAGGGAATACTGGAGTACTTAACGGACCGGCTAGTAGGCAACGTAACCGCCAACTTCAAGCTGCTCCAGGACCTCTTGGAGGAGTTCGAGTGGAAGTGGACCAGGGTGCACGAGCTGAACCTCAGGTATAACTGGGCCTTGGTCCCCGACCAATGAGACGAGGCAGAGCAAGCCTTGGGAGACGATGAGCAATCGAGCGATAAAGATTCCTGTGATGAATACGAAGATTGCAATCCTTCGATGATGAAAGTGAGGGTGAAGTGGATACCATAGAGTACGACACTGAAGGACGAGAAATTGAGCAGATACGGACAGACGCCAAGCCGCAGAAGAGACAGGCCCTTAGAATGGATCAAGGAGTCATGTGTACGAAATGTGATCTTGCTTGGTTGGAATGCATGGGAGCAGTAGACCTTGAGCAAGCCGGCCTAGCCCAACTAGGAACGACATCACTACTTAGAATCGAATCGCCATCTGAACTGCGGCCACCAGGGGAGACCACCTCTTCTAGTGAAAATGGGGGGTTTAACTTTGAATCGGAAGTTACTTCTGATAGCAACCCAGAAATCTCTAGGCCACCCATGACCAGACGCACCAAGGGGGACTTACCTGTCCACCTGAGGCGCAGACGGTTGCGGCAGGATGAGGCAAAGCGCCCCAAGGATGCACGATCAGAGGAACAGAGAAAGCCGCAAGACCTCCCTAAACGCTTCACTAAATTCAAAAAAGAGGATAGGGTAGTGGTTCTGCTAGGTGCCAAGCACTAAGGGCAAACAAGCGAACCAATCGAAGGGCCAGCCAAGGTCAAGGAGGTAAACCTAGCCCTGGGAGGGAAAGTACCCCGACCGGTGTTCATCGCCGAGGACTTGACTACTGAAGAGGAGTTCAGTCTTGTCGCTCTTTTGTGGGAGTACATAGACGTATTTGCTTGGTCCTTAGATGAGCTACGAGGAGTAGATCCGAGTGTTGTGACTCACAACATACCCATGACGTCGGATGCAACATCGGTCAAGCAGTGACCGTACCCCATGAATCCAAAGCACGCTCATGCTGTCAAGGAGGAAATCGACAAGCTGATGAGAGCTGGATTCATTTACGAAATTGAGCACATAGATTGGGTGTCACCTATAGTCATTGTGATGAAGAAAAACGGCAAGATTCGAGTGTGCGTCAATTACAAGAAGGTGAACGCTGCTACAAAGAGAGACAATTACCCCTTGCCGTACACCGAGCACATGCTTGAGAGGGTGGCAGGTAAGGAAGCCTATAGTTTCCTGGATGGCTTCTCAGGGTACAACCAGGTGCAAGTGCATCCTGCAGACATGCACAAGTCTGCCTTTACCACTGAGTGGGGCGTCTTTGCTTACGTAGTCATGCCCTTTGGGTTAACCAATGCCCCCACCACCTTTTAACGCCTTATGTGCACCATATTCAAGGACATGCTTCGCAAGGAGTTGGAGGTCTTTGTTGATGACCTGTGTGTCCATTTGACCTGGATTGAACACCTAGACAAACTCTGCACGGTCTTTGAACGGTGTTGCTTATATCGCCTCTCCCTGAACCCCTTGAAATGTCAGTTTTGGGTGAAGCACGGATGCATCTTAGGACACGTGGTGTCAAAAAACGGCATTGCCACGGACTTCTCGAAGGTCAGGGTTATCGTTGACCTTCCACCCCCAAGTAATTACAAGGGAGTTCAATGCTTCTTAGGTCACACAGGATACTATCGGTGGTTTGTACTGAACTACGCGCTAATTGCTAGGCCATTGTACAAGCTACTAATCATCTTCGAGTGGACCGAAGCATGCCAACGAGCGTACGAACAATTGAAAAAGGCTCTAACAACGGCACCGATTCTGCGAGCCCTGGACTGGACCACTACCTTCCACGTACACATTGACGCCTCTAAGTTTGTCGTAGGAGCAATGTTGTGCCAACCGGGTGAGCATAACTTGGACTACCCAGTGAGCTTCGCTAACAGGCAACTCATTGAGACGGAGATGAATTATTCAACAACAGAAAGGGAAGGACTAGGCATAGTGTTTGCCGTGAAGAAATTCCGGCACTATCTACTAGCCACACCTTTCATTTTCTTCGTGGACCATCAAGCCCTGCTCTACTTGGTAAACAAACCTTGTGCTACAGGACGCATAGCTCGATGGCTCTTCCTGCTCCTAGAGTTTGATTTCTCCGTGGTGGTACGAAAGGGAAAACAGCATTACATGAGGCTGACCATATGTCCCATATACCCACAGGAGAAGCAGCTGGACAAGGCATCATTGATGAGTTACCTGACGCCCACCTATTCCACCTGTCCAGAGAGAGAGACCTATTTAAGGTTGATCTGACGCCATACTGGGCAGATGACATAGTCCAAGTGCTCGAGCACGGACTACCTGAGAGACCTATAGAAAAGGCACAACTTAGGTGCTTGATATTGAAGCTCCAACCCTATCAGCTGATTGCACGCCAACTCTATAGGTTGGGGCAAGACGGATTGCTGCGAAGGTGTGTGTGTGAACATGAGATGCATGATGTGCTCTCAGAAGCACACAACGGCATTGCAGGTGGACACTTTAGCGGAGACACGACAGCACGAAAGGTGTTGCAGTCCCAACTATGGTGGCCCACACTTTTCCACGACGCCAAGCGATTTGTCAAGCATTGCGACGAGTGCCAGCGGGCAAAAGTTCCGATTCGTAAGGATCAAATGGAGTTAACCCCAATTATTGCTCGCCAACCATTCGAAAAATGGGAAATTGACTTCATAGGACCAATAAGCCCCGCAGTGCAGTACTCGTAAGCCAAGTACATCGTAGTGGTCACGGATTACCCCACGAAAAGGGCAGAGGCAAGAGCAACACGAAAAAACGACGCTAGAATGACTGCCAAGTTCTTATGGGAAAAAGTGATATCGCACTTCGGTTGCCCCATCGAACTGGTTAGCGACCAAGGCACACACTTCATCAACGAAGTGATAGCACATCTCCTATCCACCTTTCTTATCATCCATCGCAAATCCTCGCCATACTACCCTCAGGCTAATGGCTAGGCAGAATCGACTAACAAGATTCTTATTAACATCCTGACTAAGGTGGTCTCAGCCTCGAGAAGCGACTGGGACAACAAGTTGATGGCAGCCTTGTGGGCCTACCGCACAGCTTATAAAACAGGCGTCGATCAAACCCCCTTTAGGCTGACCTATGGGACTAAATCAATTCTACCGGTAGAATTCTTTGTCCCTAGCCTGAGAATAGCACTCCAAGAACTATGGGAAGGGAAGGAAGCATGGATGCAACGCCTGACCGAGCTAGAATGCCTGTCATCAGAGACTCGTCTTCTAGCCACCCACGCACTCATCTGCGAGAAGGCTCGACGAAAGATGTGGTTTGACAAGCATGTCAAGCAGCAAGACTTCGAACAAGGAGATCTTGTTCTGCTATACTCAGTGAAAGGACACAAACAAAAGATGAAGTTCCGAGGACTAGGCCCTTTTAGAGTACGCATGATTGGTAGAATCGGGAATGTTGAGTTAGAGACACTTGACGGTGAAGGAGTAGGCTTTTTTAACAGCAGCCACGTAAAGGAGTACTATCCTCCTTCCCATCCATTACATGAGCCACCCATGCTAGAAGCCCCGTTGAACGTCCGAATGGCAACTGTAACCGATCTTACGGATCAGGACGAGGAGGCAGTAGCACCGGCGTATCTACGAATCACAGTCACAGCAGGCGCGGTGTATTCTTTCGACGCCTTGATTGATGAAGGGGCCAACTACAACATCTTAACGCATGATCATTGGACACGCATTGGTCAACCGACGCTACAGCCCACTAATGCCAACCTCACCCTGTTTGGGGGTGCTGCCTATTCACTCCTAGGAAAGTGCAAGGCACTTGTTTCCATTGAGATAAAGGGGCCAACTACAACATCTTAACGCATGATCATTGGACACGCATTGGTCAACCGATGCTACAGCCCACTAATGCCAACCTCACCCTGTTTGGGGGTGCTGCCTATTCACTCCTAGGAAAGTGCAAGGCACTTGTTTCCATTGAGATAAAAGTTTACCAGCCTTCTTCCACGTGTTGCCTAACACTAAAGAAGCCGGTAATGTGTCACTATTGGGTCACACCTTCAAGAAGCTAACGCATTGTAATGTGGATTATAACCTAAACCGCATTCATCTTGCCATCGGCAGCACCCGTATAATAATGACCTTCAGCAAGGGCTGTCAGGATTCCTCCACCATCACGACGCCACCGATAGAAACCCCTAGGACCACGCCCTAGATGCAATCTAAATGGGCGAAACCTGTGGCTTTGTGCCACGCACTCGACCCAAGGCCCAAACCCACCAAGAATGCTCACAAGGCCAAGGAGCCCAGACTTATGTGGGTGCCAAAACGGCAGGAACCGCATTCAGGTACACCACCCAAACGGGACACTAACCGCCAGAAACGTCAGCTGTTCTGGCCTAGGAGGCAGTATAGACGCTATTGCCATAGACAAACGACCATGCTGTGATGGATTCATAAGGATCTCTTGCGGACACAAGGATACTACGAGGGAAACCCCTGGATTTGGGTGCCTAAAAATGGCCGGCTAAAAAGCTCATCTACAAGTGATATCGCCCTAGAAAGGAAGGCTTGCACATGGTGTAACCAGCACATAATCAGCACGCCATTGCCAGCAATGGCTAGTAAGCCTCAACTCATCTATCGACCCAAGCAACCGCCACAAGCCTTACACCTGCTTAATCCAAAGGGCTTAAAAAGCCCTATGACTGCTCACTCAGAACCTAGCCCAACCCCCAGGCCCCCAGAGCTCCCTGCAGCACCTCAATGTGCTTCTGCGTACAAAGCCCAACCTATGACACCGTGGAAGGAGTCACCACTGTCCAGTCCAGTTGCACCATCCCCACCAGCAGATCTTAGACCCTCGCACGAGATCCGACCTTTCCTCTCCTTGGCTAACGACCTTGCCACGACCTCTGGGGATGACTTAATAACCTGCATCAGGATGTTGGACGACACTTTCACCACATTCGCTAGAAGCTATGAGAGGCTAGACTTAGGCCTCCTTGACCGAACCCTTGCTTCGTAGGTTCGTGCATTACCATGCACATGGAAGGAATACGAACTTATAACTACTAAATCCCCCAAGATCGCTGCACAACTCACAGCTAACAATGAAATCTCAAAGGAGCAGGCGGAGCTCAAACGCCTAGTCACTTCATATCGAAAGCCTCCCCGCTCTGTTCCTGAACACGAGATGCATGAGCTCATGCAGATGGCAAGCTCGCCCTCCACATTCTTACAGCAATGGTTTGCTCTGCGAATCCAATGGGAGAAAAAAGGTTGCCGAATAATGACAAATGCTGAGCAACGCAGGGCAATTAAAACCATTGAATACGACCCCACTTATGTGGCACCCATCTTGTTTAGGGTTTTGGCCATCACCCGCAATCAGCAATTGGACGACCATGTGCTCGCCCACCCCTATATTGACCAACTCCTCACCAAAGAGGAATTACATGTCGCCATCCGCCTTAATACTGGGGATCTCTTTCATGATGTCTTGACCTACATCTCCCAGGTCTCTATCCAACCGGCTACTCTCGATTGTCATGCGCAAATGGAATACAACCCACGATTCTACACGTGGCCTCTTTACACGTAAATTCCTACCCCAACAGCACCAACGCCACCCTTTAACTCCCAATCCTAGGAAGGATTCTTCTATCAGCCGGAAGAAAGGTGGTATGTACGTAGGAAACCCGGTAAAAAGAAAAGTGGGAAATACGGTGGAAGGAATTAGATAGGAAATGAATAAAAATACGTGGAAAACTCGGTAAAAAGAAAAGTGGGAAATACGGTGGAAGGAATTAGATAGGAAATGAATAAAAAGGGGGTCTGGTAAAGTAAAAGTAGTGAAAGACTTAAGCATTAGTATGAGAAAAATGGCTTCCAAAAATTCAGTTAAGAGTTTAAAAACAGCAAAGTGCCATGTGGAAAACACTAATGGAAGTTATGAATTATGGCAGGAGCAGAAAATGTCGCAGCAAGACCGCGCCCACCGACTCCCATTCACTGACGAGGAAAGGGAGCTATATTGCATCCAATTGGAAAACTGCACCTTCGGCCAGGTGAAGTTCCGAACCATCCACAACATCGGAGTCGTGGTGGCGAAGGAAGAAGGCAGCCAGAAGGGTGGTGGAACAGTGCAACCTGACAAAATATATTGAAAAATTCTCGCAGGAACCTGATCACTTCAAATGCGTGAAATTTTTCAGGACATACAATTCGGACCAGGAAGCGGGCACTGTAACAATAGGCCGAGGAGAGGGCGCAAAGAAGGTACCAGTCCGATTGGACCCAGTCCTGGTGGAAAAAGCTCTGGGATTGGCACATAGGATAGAAAGGTGGCAAAAAAGGGATGTCTACGCCTTGCTAAAAATGAAGAAGGAAGAGGTACTTACAAACGACAGCATAAGCATCCAAGACATCCTCGACACTGACACCAGGCTGCAGGCCAAGTTGGTGCACGTGCTCTTCTCCAGCCAACGATACAACTCCTTAATGCATCGGATTAGTGTGCCCATGCTGGAGAATGTAGCAGCCCACACTCTAGATGAGGTGGATTGGAATGGCTATGTGCGGAAGACTATCGATCAAGCAGCCAAAGCACTAGCCCTGGGAAGTGCACCAACAGCAGGAGATTCTCCTGCTTCTAAGGTAACGGAAAGGAAGAAAGCCTCCTCCAAGGCCTCTTTCATCAGCTACGGAGGAGTCTTAACTGCACTAATTCAGGAGGCAATAAAGGTAGCACAAGAGCCGGAGGAGGGAGAAGGAGAAACACCGGAGAAGTTGCCCCCTCGACAGGACAAGGACAGGTCCACCGACAGGACAGAAACAGAAGAAGAAGGGGAAGGACCAACTAGTAAGAGGGCAATCAGAACAACGAAGAAAAAGGCGGCGCAGGGGAAGAAAAAGGGTGATGAAGGCAGAAAGAAAGAAAGGGAGGACTTGGAAAGGGCAAAGAAGGAGTCCCTGAAAGAAGCAAAAGAGAGAGAAAGGATGAAAAAGCAGGAGGAGCAGAGGGAAAGAGAGGAGTTGCAGAAAGCCAAGGAGGCGTCCAAACAAG
The DNA here is from genome assembly GCF_053477565.2 of Lygodium microphyllum. Taxonomy (NCBI): domain Eukaryota; kingdom Viridiplantae; phylum Streptophyta; class Polypodiopsida; order Schizaeales; family Lygodiaceae; genus Lygodium; species Lygodium microphyllum. The sequence continues at coordinate 73,082,708 of NC_141153.1, forward strand.
AGGCTGAAGCAGAGAAAAGGAGGAAAAAAGAACAAAAAGGGAAAAAGCAGGAGGAGCAGAAGAAAAGGCAGGAGGAAAGAAAGAGGAAAGCGGAGGAAGAAGAGGAGGAGCTGCGAAGGAAAGAGGAGGAGGACCTGGCGGAGGCCACATGACGGTCCATCGAACAACAGTGCCGAGTGGACGAACTAAGGAACCTAAGCCCATGCAGAGAGGAGGGGCCTGGATCCAGCACACAGGTGCCTGAATTTGTGCCACCCCTGTCCCCGAAGGCAAAGGCAAGGCCCTACTTCATCCAATCCCTACCCTCCTGCTACCTCCCACGGAACTCACCACCGTCACCCTCAGCATCCCCACTAGCGCTGATGTGTCGAATTTCGTGGCGTGGATGCAATATTTTATCAACAAAGAAATGGGCCAGGGGCGGAGCACGGAAACTACAGTCACAGGACAGAAAAGGCCAGCCGCAGATGCAGAGTCCAGGCAGGAACCCAAAAAGCAAAAAGTTGAAGCCTCCACCTTGCCTATTCACGCAACAATGATGCCACCGGATAATTACGACGAATACGTCGCTGAGCTGCTCTCCCAGTTGGAGAGAGCGAAGGAAGGAACATTGGAGGCAGTTACTTGAGAATGAGACGCAAGAGCTAGTAAACATGCAAAGAGAGCACAAGCTTCTCATAGGGCAGTACGAGGAGCTTGATGCAAAAGCTGCTAAGGTGGATGCACTCAGGGAGGAGCTAAATGCTAGGGACGAAGAAAGGCAACGAGGCATGGAGGAGTAGGAGGAGGAGCTCAAGCGCCTAACAGATCTGTTGACCTATGAACAACAAGAACAAGAGAGGCTGGTCAGGGAACTAGAGGATTATGGACAGAAAATCATGATGTTAACCTTGAGACAAGGGGAAGACCTGGAAGTGATGAACAAGAGGGTAGAGGAGTGGGCTGCCCATAACGAGAGGAAGGTGAAGACACTAGCGCGTCGCCTTGCTTTAACAGAAAAAGAGAAAATCATTGCGGAGAGCAAGGCAGAGGCAGTCCAAGTGGCCTTCAGCGCTCAACAGAAGATCTTCCTCGACACCATATTGGACGCCACCCACACAGCACAAGGAGAGTCGCTGGAAGCAGTACAGAGGAAGCTTGGCATAGCGAGAAGAGCTCTATACGCTGGACTGCAGATGCCACCACTGCCGGCGGAGGTGAGGCTGAGTCTGGAGGAACAGCGGAAATACCTGATGAGAGCCGACCTAAACCCCTAGGAAATAGATGCCCTCGAGTTCCAGGAAGAAGCATAACTCGCAAAATGGCAGGGGGAAGAAGCCGAGCTAGAAATCGATGTGAATCGCTTCAAGGAAGAGGTGGTCCCACAACCCCCCTCGCCACAGGCCCAAGATCCACCACAAGCAGACCCAGCTGGCAGAAAGAAAAGCCATCTCTAAAGAAAGGCGAAAAAAGCTGGTGGAGGAGGCCAGACAGAAGCTGAGAGCCAAACCAGCTATGCTACCGTCCGCGCCTCTCCCTCCGTGCCCAGATGATCTCCCGGGGGGATTCCATGCGGAACTGGTGGTGTGGGAGGTGCAGGAACTAGCAAAGGAGCCATTCTCCTTCAGTTTCCTCCTACCCAACAGTCTGCGAAGGGTCCTGTCCCTCAAAGTGATGGACGAGGTGATCGCAGTCGGTGGGTGGCAGGCTGGGGAAAAGATGGCTGGAAGAGCGCAAAAAGACCCCAACCTCTTGGGGCACCGAACCGGACGACTAGTGGCACGATAAAGTTTTTGAAATCCCCTACACTGTACAAAACTATAGGGACCAACCCCTGTGGAGGAGACGAGTATGCGACATAAGCATGCTCGCCTGGATGGCTTTTTGTAGTACCCTGTCGTTCGAGTGGAACGACCCTACTTATATGGCGTACCCTCGAAGGGTAGGCGTAGATTTTGATGCCACCCTCCACATGCACTATGACTTCCCCGTCATTTATAACTCCACTGTAGCATCCTTCGACAACTCCCTTCTTTTGAAAGCCTAGACGAATCCATGATGTGCTTCCTTGCAGATTTTTCCTCACGCCCTGACCCTGCCTTCATAACCACCTGTAACTATCTTAGGCTACTTAGGCTACTTCTTAAGCAGGACTCGACTCCACAAGAGCATGGCCTACCTCCCCTATTCTTCGACCCTAATGCTATAGATAATTGTGCCATGGCTCGTCTCATGATGAGGGCTACCCTCCTCCCTTCTTTTTGCCTAGCCCTCCTAGAGGACATGAACGACAGCCCGTTCACTAGATGCAACCACCCCTTCCTCTCCACTACCTCCCTACATGTCCGTATGAATCTAAAGAATTACATGCAGAGTCACCAAATTTTGAGCAAGTCTCTCCACCCACCTTCTCCTCCTCATTCCGACTAAGATACTTGGGCCTATGTCTCATCCAAAAAAAAAAAAGCACCTAGGGATCTCCCTAGCCCCCTCCCCCACTTCACGCCTAGGGCAGATCAAGGGCAGGACTTTCAGACCTTGTCACCCTAAGGCTCACACCGCACCACCAATGAAGCACAAGCTGGGTCCTCAAGTGTGGGACGTTACCAAGGGCTTGCCCAAGGTTAGACCCATCTCCCAGTTTCACGGCCACGAGCACAACACACTACACGACAAGTAGCACACCCCTTAGGGAGGGCACAAATTTTTTTGCAGGATATATCGACTCTCCGGGGCTGGCTACCCGCAGAAGACCGTCACCCCTGGCACCCCTTAACGACCCAAAGTGTGCCGGCCTCCAGCCACCCGCCTGATGCTGAAGGCCACTATGATCGAACCAGCTTAAGGTGAGTCCGCCATTGGCATAGATCTTGGACATGTATCGTCCAACGATCCATGCCCTACGCCTCAAGATCCACAGATAGCTTATTGATTCCACCGGCCCGAGGACCTTCAGATCCAAGGCACAAATCTTCAATCAAAGCCATGGGGTTCAAGCCAAACCGAGTTCAAGGGGTTTTTACCAAAATAAATTCCCCCACACTATCATTTCATTGCTTCCAATGCTTCTCCTACTCACAAGACGACCGGCTACAACCGTGTGACAGATGCCGAGTGTCTCCATGGAGCTTACCATACGCCGAACTCACTCTAGGTCATCATCCCTAACCACCCACCTACCTGTTCCGCCTACCAGCCGACCTAACATGCCCCTTATCCCACCGCAGTGCCATGGGACTGGCACTTGGCTAGGAGGGGGTAATGTTACCGTGTTTTCGACCACATTACCACATCACAGAGGAGTAGAAACTGGGAAGAAGGAAAAAGAGCAAAAAAAGGTGAAAGAGGAAAATGCGCACCATCAAAATAGGGGAGTGCCCCCAAATCTGTGTAAAAGAGTGCCAGGCTCGCTCCTGTGCAAAGTGTATGCATTAGTAGGAATAGGGTAAATTAGAATGGTGGGAAATGGGAAAGAGGGCCTAGGCTACGGCCGGCCATGTAAAAGAGGAAAAGGGGATGACCGCCCAGAAGGGATTTAGGGTTTTGTATATAAAGTTGAAAAATGAATGAGAAGCTCATTCTTTGGTGTGTGGCAAAGGGAGTCCTCTTCTTCTTCTCTTCTTCTCTCCTTCTTGCTTGTGTGTGCTCTTGAGAGAGGGAGTGTGAGAGTGTGAGGAAATGAGTGTGTGTGAGGGTGAGGGATCAAGAGGGTGAAGCTCTTCACCATCTCCTATCCTCTTCTTCTCTTCTCTTCCCTTCTCTTCTCTTGCGCGCGCGGCTGTGGAGGATGGAGCTTGGAGATGGAGGATCGTGGAGCTACTGAAGTGCAAGAGAGAGGAGGGTACTCGATCGAGCATCAAGGTAAGCTCACTACACTCGTAGGATCAACGGCGCGTCGGCTAGGTGAGAGATAGCCATTAGAGCTCGCTTGAAACGCTTGAAAGAATAAGCAGTTCGAGGGTCTTGGCAGTTGAGCGAAAGATCCCACACTCTCACACCCTCTCTTTCTCACTCTTAACAATGCTAGTACAAGATAGAGAATAAGAAGCAAAAAAAGGCATTGCTCAAAATTGCACATACATGAATGAGTTCTTCCATTCACCTTTTTACTTTCATACATTAGGGTTAGAATTAGGGTTTTCGTCACAAGTTGGGCATCCCACCCACTTTTAAGGCTCGTACGTAGTCCTTTCAATATTGTATGCACCTCACTTGGGTTAATTGATACTCAAAAGTGAATAGAAGTTATGTGCCCACAATTTGTAACATTTGTTGCAAGCTTTTATATTCAAAAGTTATTATCATTTACATGCGAGTGACCTTGGCTTTGACGAGTTATAAAAATGTTAAGATATTACAATTGTTCAATGTAAAATTATGAAGCTTTAAAAAATTAAATTATCTTCAAAAAATAACTTCAATGCTTGTCCTTGACCTTCTTTAACCTATCTTTTAATTGAGCAACTAAGAATCATTTGCACTGTTTAGATAGAGTTCACATGAAGTGAGAATACCATTGCATAAAATTGCACACAATGAGCTATTGATCCTTGCTCTAGTAGTTGAGCTTGCTTAATTATTTGCACCATAGCATAATGTTTACAAAGTTGTTCCTATCTTTGACCTCCTTTCTATTCACAATGTTTATTTTAACATCACTTCTATTTGTCTTTATTAATGTGTGAATAGGTTGTCTAAGGAGAAGGCATTATAAAGAATGGAATATGGCAATGCTATCATGCATGACCATGGCTAGTTCAATATCATGGTAGAAAATAGTCAATATCTTTCCCAAGTCTAAATGTAATCAAGATCAAAACACCTTTAGCCAACAATTTATCAAGCTTAACCTTATTTGAGTGTAATGTTAGAACTATTGAGGAGAGTATCATCATTACAACCACCATTAGAATGATTGCTTCAAGTGAATTATGGTATTCCTCTTAATGTTTATCTATCCTCAAGAAGATACAAATGTATATATGTTTGTATGTAGGTGCATATCAAACAAAATGTCAAAGATTGTTAAAACTTTGAAGATGAACTTATATGTTGGAAAAGTTGGAATAGCCCTTGTCCTCTCTCCATGTCTCAAGTCCAAACTTTTGTTGGTGGGAAATCCAATAACATGCTCTTTGGGGGAGAGGAAAATTTATAACTACATATCTTTAGGTAGGGACCATATATGTGACAATTTAGAAGTCATATTTTGGCATATCCTAATCTAATGAACATGTTGGTCCATGCATTTTAATATATTTATGATCCTAACTTATACATACATACACAAAGTTTGTTGAGTGTAAAAAAGTTGAGTGGGGTGTGTGTGCGTGCGTGCATGCGTGCGTGCGTGCGTGCGTGTGTGTGTGTGTGTGTGTGTGTGTGTGTGTGTGTGTGTGTGTGTGTGTGTGTGTGTGCACGTGTGCACGTGTGCACGTGTGCTCATGTGCGTGTACGTGTGCATGCGTGTGTGTGTGTGTGTGTGCGTGTAGAGAGAGGGGGGGAAGAGAGAGGGAGAGGGAGAGGGAGAGGGAGGAAGCACATTATCCATGAATCAAACCGATCACATCAATGGGGTGGTAGGTGTGATGCTCTATGGAGTGTGACTACCTAGTTTATTGTGATCACTCCTACTCATGGATAATGTGTTAGCATTGTTGTAGAGGTAACATATGTAATAATAGCATGTAGCTCTAGAGCTAGTACTAAAAAAAATCTATAAGAACCTACGGACTTTTCAACTAAAATCTATTATTGTCTTTCTCCTCAAAAGCTTCTGTTGTATGCTTAGATCTTCAATAAGAATAGTCATAAGCATCTTTAGTCCTTGTACTCCATCACCCTAGGAGAAGCCCAAACCCCTCCTAAAAAGGCAATAAGATCTCCCTCTTATCTCATTATATACAATACATCTACAAATAAAGTGCTCCTTGGACTCAACCTTCTAGTAGCATCATTGGCAGATATGTGCATCCTCACACATGTATATACCATCCAATAGCCCTACTATCCCATGGGAGAGGTGGACATCCAATCATAGTGGCTTGATAATAAATCCCTCTACCAACACATGTAGGTTAGAAATGATGTTAATACCATACCATCTTCATACCAAGGGGCTCTAGGAGATGCACCCATGTATGATCCATAGGATCAATCTTCACAAGGCCTACCTTCGAAAATTGATTCTTCTTTATACATGTGATCTATGGGAAATCCAAACTACAGTGGAGTGGTGTGAGTGCATCCATCTCTGATCCATGTGTCTTGAACCATGACTGTATCTTTGCTTACTAGCAATGTGTATCCCCATTCTCCAAATGACTGTTTGGATGAAATTAATGCCAATTATGGATATCTATATCTAGGAAGCTCCTATATTCTTTGTAATTAAGCTATGGCCTAAAAGAATGCCTCCTTGACCATAGGCGCTACTCTAGCCTCCATTCTAGCGATATCATGAGGTACCAATGGTTTGCTTCATATCATGCAAGCAATCATCATTACTAGTGTCCTCTCAATTCTCTTCTAGGCCTTTTTGCAAAGACTAGGGTTTCAATACGGGGGATTTCTATAGCAAGGATAGGGTAACCAATGTATCAAATAGTCATAATTTAGTTTAGGGTTCCTAGAATTGAACATATGCACATTTTTCATCTAGTGCTCCAAGTATTGCATAACCTCTACCCAACCTAGCAATCGTTGCATCTTGCAATGAAAATGTAGGTCCTGTAAATGTGACTCCTAGATATACAAAGAATCGAGCATACTCAACCATATTCCCACCAAGAGTAAATTGATATCCCATTTAGGTCACCCAAGCTTGTGTGGTATGAAACACCATCACCTTGGCATTTTAAAGTTTCAATATCAATCCTCTATCCTTGCAAAAGGCTCACAATGCATCCATGTGTCTTTGTAAGCCCTCAAGTGAATCCACAATCAATACCACATCATTTGCATACAACATGATGGATATCAATATGCCATCCAATCTCAAACTTGCTTCTCCTAATCTATCCACACAATCTGAGAGTTCATGAACATAAACACCAAAAAGGGTAGGCAAAAGTGGGCATTTGTGCTTCACATTGATGGTATTGTCAATCATATCAAAAAGCCCTCATGGAGCATGCACCCTCCTTGTCACTAACTCATATAAGGCATGAATCCCCAATGTAGACACTTTGGAGTGCCAATATCTTGTAGTCACTATATGAGCCTAGGTTGAGGTCCAATGTTGAATGCTTTGCAAAAACCCACAAAGAAACAATAAATCCTCTTCTCATGTGCCCTGCCTTCCTTTATTATAGCTTCGAGGGCTAATATGTGATCAAGCATAATGAATCCTCTACCAAAGTTTTCTTGACTTTGTGTTCTATACCCATGTCGCTTTACCCATGTACTAAGCTCATGCTCTAAAATGTAGCCATATATCTTGGCCAAGGAGTGACCAATCATGATTGTCCTCTTGTAATTTTTTGATAACATAGGGTCCTTGCTCTTAGGTCTATCCAACTTACCGAAAAGCCCTCATGCATGGCTTGATTGAACATGTACATCCAAAGAGCAATATGGGTCCATATTAAACAATTCATCACATACTACAATTCTATATACGTGAGCCGTCTGTTGTAGAAACTGATATCTAGGATGTTTAGAAATTGGAGCAACAAGTAAGCTCTTGATGCAACCTCTTGTCATTGTGAAACTCAAATATGTATGATCCACAACTAAACCAATAGGTCTACTTGAAAGGGTAAAGTCAATGATATATAGCATCACAGAGGGTGACCCCATCAAGTAGTCTATTTTGTACTCAATCCCCCCATGGGATTCCAGCATGTGAGCTATCCTGAACCTTGCCATCGTGACATGTTAAAGATGACCAACTTGTGTGCTCTCCCCAATGGAATGAAATGTCTACCATTTGTGTTATCTCCCTAGTGTTACATGATTATCTTTACATGTTTGTATCCTCTAGGGCAATCTCTTGATGCATGGAATGATGTATGTTATACATCATTGTTTGGGCAGTACCTATGTGTGCATTAAAATCTATGGCTAGCAATATGTCTCCTATACTAGCAAACCATAAAATATCCTCATATAGTGGCATCTAAGGGGACTCCTTTGTTGCATCTCCTGATGGTACATATCTAGAATCAACAAGTGGAAAGTAACACATTGCTATGTATAACTCCCTAAGTCCATCTCTACATACTTGGATCCATAGGTATTGTGCCCTAGTAACTCTATGTACAAGATGTACTCAACCAGACAAAACTCCTCCTTGAATAGTACATCTACCCCTCTAGATCCTCTAGTCTCCTCTATTTTTGGTGACTAGGGACAAAAACCTGACTCCCATCTATATCCTCATATCTTTGGTAAGTGCCAACCATTGCAGCGTGTCTCAATATACATGGCAATATCTACATTTATGAAAATGTCCTCAAAATAACCAACATCCATTTGGAGAGCTCCATTACAATTCCATCTTGTAAATCTTGATGTCTCATAGGTTGTGTTGTCCATCACGATACTTTGTAAATTTGCGTTTTGAGGACTCGAGATATGTGCTCTTTTCTATGTGCCACTTGGGTTGGAGTGAGGTCTTCATCCAAGTAAATATTTTGACCTTTTAGAGGCCGCCTCTTGGATAAGAAATCCCTCCTTTTTCCCATGTCCTCAAACCTAAGAGTTAACACCTTCATTGTATACACACACGCACACACCAAGCATCCATAGTTGGCACTTCATTTGCACATACTTTTTCACCGAGTGCTTTTGCATCCTATTGGGGAGTGCCCTTCTCGGTCCACCCCACTACACATACTTGTAAAGTTCACACTCTATGATTTGCCTCTCCCTCAAGAGTGGTGTTCATGACCTTGACTTTATGGATGGGTGACATTTTTAAGTTTTTAACTACGTCAATCCATTATGTTGTTTCCTTCACTTGCACTTGTGTTTGTCCTGTCACTTTGGCTTGTGAATTAATGTATTTCTCCATGTGTGGATAGAGATCTCTTTAATCTCCTCTTGCACCTTTGGGGTGATCTCCCCCTCCTCATGTACATATAATTCCATATGCATTTACATTCTTTTAGCCCTTCTTAGAGATACTCCACAACGTGATTTTTAGATTTATCATTATTTACTATTTTAGATTATCTTCTACATTCTATGAGTTCTTCTCTTAACTTCATGATGACTATGTTTCTTTCATGCATACCTCATTCAATGTCCTCTTTTCATGACACAAATTGCGCATAGAATTGCCCTTCCATTTCAACCCTACATTTTGATAGTATTTGTGCCATATTAGGCTACATGGCCTCTTGCATGGTGCCAAGCATGTAACCTATACATGTTCTCAATTGCTTTTGTACAATTTCCAGCTCATTGTCCTACATTTTGCAAATCTTATAAAGTGCACTTATTCAAATTTACACTTTTGAGCTAATCATGTGTTTAGTTGGCTCCATATTACATTATATTTATTATCTTTTTCTCCCCTTGGAGAACTTCACCAATAGGGACATGATCTTGTATACAAAGACACACCTAAGCATGCACTTACCATGGGTATGTAGCTATAGATGGGAGGTGGCATGTCACCCTAGAGCCTGATCATGAGGGGGGAACAAAGGGTCTAGGGGAGTGGTTGTTCTGTATAAGGAGGAGCTACAAGATATTGTGCAGGTCATGCAAAGGGATAAGGAGTCTCACTTCATGTGGATCTAGATGGATATAGACCATCCCCCATGACATATACATTTCCATTTAGTTAGTCATAGGAGTAGACGATAGCTATTTTGGGATTTGGAAAAACTCATTGGCTTTTGATGTAATATTTTGATCTCATAGTCCAAATTGGCCTTTTTGTAGATGTTTACATTTATTTATTTTTATATCTCACTCATCTGCTTCTACTATAGTAGTAGAGTTGTCAAAAAAGGGGAATGGAAGGGTTGTTCCTCAGCACCCCTGTGGAATAGCCTTGCATCACAATCCTCATGGCTCCACTATAGTTCCACCCATTTGCCTACTTTGTGAGACTCCATAATCTATGGGATGCATCTCTATCGGTGGGCTACCTAGGTTGGTGCGAGATCTCCTCTACATACATCCCCCCTCCCCCCCCCCCCCCCATTTTTAGTAGCCTTCCTTTTGGAGAGGATGGCTAGTTGCGATCCCAAATCAACAAATTTGAGGATGAAGGGGCTTAGGTCCTTACCTACCCGCCACCTTCCACAATGGAGGAGTCCTTCACTCCATTTCCCCACATATGCCTTAGTAGTCTCCCTCTTTCCATGCGATCACTCAAATGTGTAGAGCTCTAACCTTCCTTCTCTTGTCCTCTTTAAGTGCTACATTCACAAACTAGGCCTGTGGTGGCATCATATATGAATGAGAGAGAGAGAGAGAGAGAGAGAGAGAGAGAGAGAGAGAGAGAGAGAGAGAGAGAGAGAGAGAGAGAGCAATTTCCTTTGGGTCTTTGCCATGACTTGTGGAACTTTTTCATGGCTTAGTTCTGGGATTTTACACACATTGGCCTAGGGCCCTTGTGTATCTTGTAATCATGTAAACTTGTACCTTTTTTTTCGTAATTAATACAATTACCTTTTACGGAGAGAGAGAGAGAGAGAGAGAGAGAGAGAGAGAGAGAGAGAGAGAGAGAGAGAGAGAGAGAGAGAGAGAGAGAGAGAGAGAGAGAGAGAGCCTTGTGCCACATGAAAAGCTTAATCCCTATCCCTCATCATTCTAAAACAACCAAACCAAGCAATTTTATTATGTCCTAACGCCTCCTTAAAAAATGTTTGGGGGAGAGCGCACTAACACCCATGCGTTGTTGAGGTCAACATGAAATGCCAACACTCTTCAGAACGTAACACTATCACTCTTCATAATGTTACAAGAATGTAACATTATCACTCTTCATAACATAACACTATCACTCTTCATAATGTTACAAGAACACCAATATTTTTAAAGATGCTAATATTAGTAAGGGGCATGAGATTATCCATGGTCTTTCGTGCTCTCTTCCTATTCCAAGGATCATAACTCCCGTTCGCATCGTATGATTGTATACGCAGCTAAACAAAAGAAAACTTGCTTCTTTTACGTTTTTTCACAGGACGTTTCTGGCAGGAAGCTGCGGGTTATCGGAGGCAGGAGAGGGAGAGGGAGAAGGAGAACGAGCGATGGCGCAACCTGTGCTCTCGAAAGTGGCGGCCTTTTGTGAATGGGTGGCTGTGCCTGCAGCCATCTTGGCGGCTTGGTACTTCACGCCACCTCGCCCTATCCCCCACGAGCAGAAGGAGCAGCCCAAATAGAACTGTCTGCAGCCTCACGATTGGGTAAGACTTCTCTTCCTGACATCATCCCGCTTCTCTGGCACCATAGAACCACAGACCGTTGTAAAATTTCATGGCCTGCTTTTTGAAACACGTCACCACTCTCGACAATCTATTCTGTCGGCATATGATGACCTAGGTCTTTCTGTCGTCGTATAATAGACCAGGCCCTAACTTTGGAGAACCTTTACAGGCTTGCCGGTCTGGAAAGCTCGCATGGTTTCACAGGTTAGAAATGTAGGTGGTTGATGAGCAAAGGGGTTGATTGTTCGGGGCAGAAGTGTCGACGGAAACCTTGAAAACATGTTGTGGCAGCTTGATCCATAGGTGCAGGAAGAAGGGTGAAATTTGCCTCTGAGCTGTAACTTTCCTTAGTCATCTACAAGTTTGGAATGGTTCATGTTATAAACCACATGTGAGACCTCATGATCTAGACTTCCTGAAGTCCGTTGAAGCACCTTGCAAGAACCTGAAATGTTGGCAGGGGTCTAGTTGGCTTTTGTAAGGACTTGCTGATGTACGTCCTTGGAAATTTAAGTGTACACTAGAAGAGATCTGAAAGGATGATGGAGATTATGCAAAAAAATCTCCCTTCTGGTTCCTTTCCTCAACCTGCAGAAAGGAAGTTCCTCCTTCTTAGACCATTGAAAAAGATTTTTGTACAACTCTTGGTCAATCATTCTTGCAAAATGCTTCACATTTGTTGCTTTATGCACGTCCTTAGAAGGCAGCCAATCGAGAACATTATTTGCCCCCCATCGTGCGATGAAAGTTTTATTAAATAATGCGAATATATATTAATGTAAAAAGTATTGGACATCAGCCATATAGGTGACGTTGCTCAGTCCTAGACTAGTGCTTCTTTAAAGCCTTGAACATTGCCCTAAAGAGATAGTCTTTTTCCCCAATCCCCTTACAAGCAATCAAAATCTCCTCCAGTAAATCTAGAGGACTTGCCAAAGACTATTGCATTTCTATGGCTCCACAGGCATTTTATCACAATAGCTCGAGCAACGCTACATATCTTGAGGGAACCCTCTTTGAGATTATAATTTGTTTCAAACAAAATGCTTTTGGTATTGAATCTTGCATGGAAGCCAGCCGCTTCGTTTTATGAGCCAATCTTCTTCCATAGGGGCTTAACTTCTCTACATTCTCAAACCATGTGAGCTACCATCTCTTCTTCCCTTTGGTAGACATGATAGATTGGGGGAATCTTTACACTCTTGTGCAATTGTTGTTGGGTGGGGAATTTATTTGTAAGCACCTTTCACAAAATTACGTTGAGTTTGCTAGAAGGAGTGGTCTTCCAGAGGACTCTCAATCTCTTCTTCTAGGTCCTCATCTTGGTCCATGGGAACTTAGACTTCAAGTACTCCATAGTTCTCATAAGGATTCTTCCTTGATAAGGCTTAAAATCCCTTTGTTTCCTACAATCTGCTACCACCTTGCTTATCTTGGTTTGGATAGATCGAAGAAGGGGGACACCCTTGGGGATGTAGGAAGTAGGCCAATTATCCTCCTCCTTCTTGAAGATTAGATGGAGCCACTCTTTTTCTTTAGGGCTGCTTTGCAATTTCTTCCACACTCAAGAACTCTAGATGGCCCCCATGGCATACATTTGATCATCTCTATATGCCCTTACAATGGAGGGTTTTGGAGATTCACGGAGCCAAAATGTTCAAAAAGTCACCTTCAAGAGTAATCACCTCTTCCATCAGTGGGTGGGGACCACACTCTCTCACTAATCTTGCTCTTCTACATTGAACCAAGTTATTGATGACCTCCGATCCCTTATGGTAAATGTGATAGTTTTATTGATGATTACGTCTTCCCATTTCAAACTAGGCCAAAGCCCTCCTTGGATGGGATTAGATGTAATCATGTGCCTAGCAACTTGAGCCTAGGGCTGATGACAACAGTCCAACCTTCCAATGAGCCTTAGGATTAACTTGTTCGCCCCATCTTTGAAGGGCTCAACTCCTAGGCTTGCTTCCATCTTCTTAGTTGTAACCACATCTTAAGAGATAGCATGCCAATCTTGGGAATCTCTTCTAGACCAGAGAAAGTTTCTGAAGGCTTTTTCAAGCTCATTCCATGATGATTTGCTAGAAGGGAAAATACTAGCTACAAATATGACAGTAACCGTCAACATGGAGTTCAAAATGATTAGCCTCCCCCCCAAAGTAATACCATCTAAGCTCCACTGCAACTTCCAAGTACAACACCTTTGTTTTAGGCTTGTTAATTATAGACCCAAACAAGTTAGAAATATCTTGAAAGACCTTGAAAAGAGTGTCTAGTTGATTTTTTTTGGGTTGGGATGATATTGGAGTTATCATTTGCAAAGAACTTGTTAGCAGTCTAGTCAGCTCATGTGTGAGTTTGGGCATGTGTCCTAGTGGGTTGGGTATTCTAGTGATATTTAGGTTTTTTATTGTGGTTATATTGATGGTGATTTTAGCATTTTTTGTTGTCCGACCAGCATTAAATGTTGGCCGACCTATTATGGTATTCTTTTGGCCTATTTATTTAGGCTCCTCCTCCACATTTTGTCATTCATCACTTGGAGATCCAATGCATGCCCTATTGGAGAGAGGGAGTTGGTGCCGGTGCCCATGCAATGAGTGACTCATTGTTTTATGTGAGTGTCTCGTGTTTGTTATATGGATTCCATTTCTTGAGCACATTTCTGAGTTCTCTTTTGCAGTGTTCTTGTGTTTTCTCTTTCCTTTCGTTTCTGTTTTGTGTTCAATGGTTTATTTCATCATTCTTTCATGCTTCCACTACTGCATCCACTTCTAACATGGTATCAGATTTCAAGATCTACATCCTGCTGTTTTCCTCTGTTGATTGCAGGTCTTGTCCTAGTGATCAATGATATCCCTTGACTACTACCACCTCCTTATAGCTTGGCGACATTTGTCTGGTGCAAATTGCCGTGTATCCAGCCTCTACAGTATGTGTTTACTGCTCCTACTACTTGCATTTTTGTCTCCAACTGTTTGCGTTTTGATTTTCTGCGTTATTTTATTGTGGTACTGCTGCATTTATCTTCTGGCTTGTGTTCAACAGTTTATCTCAGCATTCTTTCATGCTTCTATTGCTACATTCACTTTTGATAGAACTGACTGGCTAGTTGCTCACCATGAAGCATCCTTAGGCCATGTAGAATCCTCCCTGAATTTGCTAGTCTAGTCTTCTCAAAAGGGGTTCTATGGCTATAGCATAGAGCAAAGGAGCTATTGGAGACCCTTGCCTTAGAGACCTTTTGAGTTCAAAGGGATTGGTGAGGGCCCCCCGTTGATAGAAGCTTTTGCTTCAACACTTGAGAGAAGGGTCATTATTTTCTTTGAGAATTTCTTCTCGAAGCCCATGGCTTTCAAGGTGATGGAGATAAATTCCCATAAGATCTAGTCGTAAAGCATTTTCAAAATCCATGTTGACAAGGAGGTAGTTCTGCCCACTAGCCACAACCTAGTCTATAGCAGTTGCGAGGTTTAGAATTGCATCTTGAATCTTCCTATTGATGATGAAGCTACACTGATAGGGATGGATGATGCAAGATAGCAATACCTTGATCCTCAAGGTGAGGGCCTTAGTGGCAAGCCAATATGTTTAGCATTGTCAAAGGGCGCCAATGAGTTACCTTAATGCTTGTAGCTGCCTTGGGAATTACCTTGATTAGGCCTATGTTTGCCTCCTTAGGGAAATGACCAATTGTAAAATAGTAATTGATGAAAGGAGTGAAGTCGGCTACACAAGTGTCTCAAATTGACTTGAATAATTTTGCCGGCATGCCATCAATGCCACGGGACTTACTATCCTTCATTTTCATCAAAGCATGATGAAGCTCGTCCTTAGTGAAGGGCCTACATAAGGTTGTTGCTTCTTCCACAAAGACCAGGCTAGGGTATCCTTGGAAGAAATCTACCACTTTCTCTTCATAGCCATAGCGCTTGTGATACTCCGAGCCAACTACTAAAGCCAAGTGGTAGTGGAAGAGGGAGAGTATTTCAATTGTGTCTATGTGAAGGACACCATTGCCATCTTCAATGCAGGCCATAGTGCCCTTGTTCCTCTTATCTTTGAGTGCATTAAAGTAGAAAGTTGATGGAGCATCCCGCTCAACTTTTGAACCTTAGATAGACCTTCACAACTTGTAATCTAGCACTTTCTTACCTTTCCAAGTAATCTTTGCACTACAAAATAGGGTTAGGAATAACATCATGAAGAGTACATAAAAAATCACCTCGATTTCGGGCAGCAACAGCCACATTCCTTTGCTGTGCATGAGGAGTGGCTTTGCCATGGTTCTTAGAAAGGTGGGTATAGCTCCAATGCAAGTTAGTCACTTTGTTGTTGGATCCCCTCCTTCCTTTTTAGAATTGTTTCACATGTGGCGTAGCCTCATGGCAAATTGAGGGTCATCCAAAAAGGACACATTGAGGTGGAGGATAGGCAGTGTGTGCCCTGGAAGGCCTTCCAACACTCCTTTTCTAATTTGATAGAGTTCCCCCCTTGGAAACGGTCCCCTAGCTCCATTGTCATGTTCCAATCACCAACCAACAGGGTGGGGTCTTTGTTGAGTTTCGAATTTGGCCATGCTCGCTGGTTAGCTGTGATGGCAGAATTAACATCGGCATATACAAAAATTACAATTATGTTGACTCTTGAGATTTGCACAGCAACTACCAAGGTCGAGCCATCCTCAGCTGACCACAAGAACTGGGGTTCTAGATCCTTGTTAATGACCATCATGGTGCCCCCTCAATCTCTCATACAACCTTTGGCGAAGACCTAATACCTTGAAATGGGTATCCCATTGGCCTCCTCCTCCCTTACTTTATTTCTTGCAAAGCTACTACTTGAGGCTTCCTCTTTCTAATGATGGAGTAGAGTACATTCTTTTGTTGGTGCACATACCCCTCACATTCCAAAAGACTAAATTGGTTTTTGTTGATCTTGGATTTATCCTTGTAAATGTATCTTCAAAGGTTTCTCCCTTACCATCAATTGCAACGTAATAGTTCTTTTCAACAAGAGGAATGCATGCTTGCTTCTTGAGCGAGATTTTGTGCTTACCTTTCTTTGCTTTGCCACCCCTATCCTTAGGGTTAAATGTTCTCCTTCTTCGAGTTAGGGGACTTGGGAAGCCTTGGTAGTTTGAGTTGAACTTGGTTGTTCGCAAGCTTGAAGGTGTATCAAGAGAAGGCTCCTTCCTCCTGTCCTTTGAGACTTCATGGAGTGC
Organism: Lygodium microphyllum; assembly: GCF_053477565.2. Lineage (NCBI taxonomy): Eukaryota > Viridiplantae > Streptophyta > Polypodiopsida > Schizaeales > Lygodiaceae > Lygodium > Lygodium microphyllum. The sequence goes on from NC_141153.1 coordinate 73,099,304, forward strand.
CTTCTCTTTAGTAATGATAGGAGCTATCTCCTTGTGTTAGAAGTGGTGCAACAATGGAAGCATAGACAAGTATTGAAATAAACTATTGAACACAAGATAAAAAAGAAAGAAAACAAAAGAACATTGCAAAAGAAGAGAGCTCAAAGATATGCTCGGCAAATGGAATCCATATACCAATCACGAGAATGATGTGTACAACAGTGAGTCTGGCTCCAAGGCACTGGCACTTGCACTGACACTGGCTCCCTCTCTCCACAGAACCTATAGGTGATGATGTGACATAACGAAGAGGGAGCTAGGTATGTAAAGAAGAAAATAATGTCATAATAGGGGCAGGTCGGCCAGCATAAAATGCCCCAAATAAGGATCATAATAATCATAATAAATGCCTAAATAACCTAGCCATGCCCAACAACTCACACATGAGCTGTTTAGACTACTAAGCCTCTCTCTTAGATCATGGGCGATTTGATACGATACAATGATACAATGATACAATGATAAAGGCTAATCATAGTCCACACAACAAGGAACCACTAAAGTAGAACCATGGATATCCAAGCAATGGGTGATCAAGCCACCACCAAGGTGCCTCAGAGAGAACTTGATGTCAATGGCAATCATACCAGCTCCTGAAAATAGAGAGGAGTCATAACAGATATTTGTGTTCGTCAATAATGTTGCGTAGTAGCATACAAGACCATCTTGTCAAAAAATGCCTTTGAACATATGTGACCATGGATTCCCCACTTTTGGCCAAGACCGCCAAAGGGTCCCCTTATGCAAGCTCGAAGTAGTAGCCAATCCCGTTCTTTGTTTAATAGAAGCCCATCATGAACCTAGATGTCAATTCTAGCTCTAGGATTTGAACTTGTCAGACTTCGAGCGATGTGTCAGGGACGTCCCTCTCTGGAACTTGTGTACCTGTATACCTGTATGGATGAGGTTCATTGACCCCATTTTACCACCCTCTCACACTCCCTCTTTGGCATTGGAGAGTCTTGAGGGATGACCACATCACTTGGACTAGAAAGCAGCTGAGGAAGGGGTAGTCAAGCCCTTTCCTCCATCTGAGAAATTGGATCCCTTCTGCACTTGGGACTTTGCCTTGGTTGGAGGATCAGAGTCTAAGTCTTAGAAAGAGGATGACTCGACAAAGGAGTCCACATCCCACTTCTTCTTCTTCTCCCACTTCTGCCATGAGGCTGCTAACTCCCTGTAGTCCTTTTGTAAGGGACTCGATTTCTTCTTTCTATCAAACATCTCTAAAGCAGTAAAGGCCTCATTGGAATCTCCATAATGAGACGGAAGCCTCCCTTGTAAATGCAAAGATGCCTCGTGCTCAAGTAGCATTGAGGACATATGTGTAAAGCTCACAGGTGTAGATGAGGTTTGCGCCGTCAAAGCATTGGTCACTCCATCAAACTTTGGGGGGAGCTTATAGAGTAGTGTTCCCACAAGACGGCCCTTTGGAAGGGTAGACTACATGACAAAAGGTGGTCTTGTACCTATGTAACACGAAGCAAAAAGATTTGGACGGTGTTCATCTTAAACTTCATCTGCTAAAGCTGTCTATAAAAAGGGTCACTGTATGCACGAGGGAAGGTGCCTTGTACATCATTTGAAGCTTCAACCATACTTTGCGAGTGCAGAATACAAGTGTCATCTGAATCCCATGTAAGCACAACTTCCTCATGGTTGTCCTCCTCATTAAAATTTTTGGGAATAGGAAAAGGATGTTGAGGCCTAGGAATAGCTCCACATACAATGTACCGAATCCGCCTTTGCACAAACCAAGCTTTCGTCACGGCACTGTTAGCAGATTAGTCAGCTTAGGTGTGAGTCTGTGCTGCAGAGGCTGTGGTTTTTTTGTAGTATTTTTTCTGACATTTTTGGGTGCAATTTTTAGGGTTGGGGAGCATTTAATGCTGGCCGATTGCATTTATTGCTCCCCCCATTTTATGCCTATATATTGCTGGGGCTCCTCCTCTTCTGGTGTACTTCGGCCATCATTTGTGTATTCTTCTGGGGAGAGAGGAGCCGGTGCCAGGGTGCCCACACAGCCATTGAATCATTGTTGTATGCTGCTGTCTCTTGTTCGATATGGATTCTGTTTCCTGAGCATACATCTGAGTTCTCATCTGTATTTGTGTTCATTCATTCATTCTTTCTCGTCTTGCGTTTCAGCAGTTTATTTCAGCATGTTGTTTATGCTTCCATTGCTGCACCACTTTTGACATGGTATCAGATTTCAGGTTGTGCACACCTTGTGCTGTGTTTTATTGCTGCTTTCAGGACTGATTTACCCCTTTGTTGCCCTTGCAAGATTGTTGTCAACTTGGTTGCAACCGGATTTTGGCTTCCATACTCTGCGTTTTGATCAGCATCTGCATCGCTTGCTTGTCCAATACCTCCTGCTGCCTGTGTTTTCCTCATCAGGCTGCTGCTGACAGTTCCCTACCCTTGTTTAGGCAGTGTGCAGCTTGCATTTTGCTGTGTATAGCACTATTTTGGGCTGGGCGACTGGTAGAACTAGCCGTTTTTGCTGTTTCTAGCATATTTGAACTGATTTTTTGACTTTATGCAGCAGATTTTGGCTTATTTTTATCAGCTTTTGGGTTATACTGCATGTGAACTCTTGTTTTTTGCAGTCTGTGCTTGTGGTTTGGCTGTGTTCCCTCTCCCAATCCCTTCTTTTCTCTACTTCTTTTTTGAAACCGCTCCAGATGGCTGCTCCATGCACATCCACTGATGACAAGCTCCATGGACCTGATTATTACATGTGGAGTGCGGTGATGAAGGCTTGGTTTATGCAGAAGCGGTTATGGTACGTGGTTGGCAGAGCTATGGCACATCCTCAACAACCTTCTCCTGTTCCATGTGATTTTGATAAAGCAACCATGAGGAGGCTGTGCTTACATGGGATTCGGATGAAGCTCGTGCTTATTCGGCATTACTTCGGTGTATTTCCAAAGAAGTCCTATCGGCGGTCACCTCCTGTACGACAACTTGAGATGTATGGTGGAAGTTACAGTTGATGTATGAGGCTCCTTCCACCATGAGGGCCGTTACTCTCTATGGCCAACTCGAGCATCTGAAGTTTGAGTCCACATATACGATTCAATCCTTCCTACTTCGTGTTACCCAACTCTAGGACTAGCTTCGCACTATGCAATCTAGCCTATCAGAGGCACATCTTGTTGGTACGGTACTCTACAAGCTTCCTCGGGAGTTTGATGGAGTGGTGAATGCTTTATGGGCGTAGACATCTACAACTCTTGTCAGTTTTCTTCAAGGACAGTCAGTTTTCTTCACATGTCCTTGATGCTACTTGAGCATGAGGCTACTTTGCGACTACAAGGGAGGCTTTCGTCACATTATGGAGGTTCATGTGAGGCTATTGTAGCTTCAAAGAGGGGTTCAAAGATGAAGAAGTCGAAGGCCCAGTGTTATCAATGTGGCAAGAAAGGTCATTTAAGGAAGGACTGCAAAGAGTTAGCGGCTTCCAGCAAGAAAAAGGAGCAGAAGACGATGCGGGATGCGAACTTCTCTGATGAGTCCTCCTTTGCCTAAGATTCTGATTCCGACCCTCCAGCCGAGGCGAAGTCCAAGGCGCTGAAGGGATCCTCTTCTTTCGATCGTGGGAAGGGCTTAGTGGCCCCTTCCTTAGCTGCTTTCTAGTGGTGGTGATGCAGTCATCCCTCATGACTCTCCAATGCTAGAGGAGTGTTAGAGGGTGGTGAGATGGGGCAGCCGTGCCTCATCTATATGTTTATGCAGATGCACAGGATCTAGAGAGGGACATCCCTGACGCATCGACCGAAGTGTGGCAGGTACAAATCCTGGAGCTAGGATTGACATCCAGGTTCATGATGGGCTGGTTACTTGACTGAGAGTGGGAGGCTTTCGTCTGGAGCCCACATGAGGGGACATTTAGGCGGTTCTAGCCGAAGGCAGGGTTCCATGGTCGCATGTTCAGAGACATGTTTGGCAGATTGGTCTTGTATGTCTTGAGTGACATAGGTGACATAACACAGAGAGTTGCTATGATTCTTCTCTATTTTCAGGTGGTGCTGTTATGATCGACATCGACGTTAGATACTCTCCGAGGCATCTTGGTGGTGGGCTGGCCACTCATTGCTTGGATATCCATGGTTTTTCTGGTGGTTCTATGTTGTATAGTTTATGATTCCCTATCATTGTACTATTGTATTGTATTAGATTACCCCTGATTTGAGAGAGGGTGTTAGCAGATTAGTCAGCTCAGGTGTGAGTCTGTGCTGCAGAGGTTGTGGTTTTTTTGTAGTATTTTTTCTGGCATTTTTTGGTGCTCTTTTTAGGGTTGGAGAGCATTTAATGCTGGCCGATTGCATTTATTGCTCCCCCCATTTTATGCCTATATATTGTTGGGGCTCCTCCTCCTTTGGTGTACTTCAGCCATAATTTGTGGATTCTTCCGGGGACAGAGGAGCTGGTGCCAGGGTGTCCACATAGCCAGTGACTCACTGTTGTATGCTGCTGTCTTGTGTTCGATATGAATTCTGTTTCCGGAGCATACATCTGAGTTCTCATCTGTATTTGTGTTCATTCATTCATTCATTCTCTTGTCTTGTGTTTCAGCAGTTTATTTCAGCATGTTGTTTATGCTTCCATTGCTGCACCACTTCTGACAAGCACTCCATGTAAGATAGTCAAGTCCATGTAACTTATCGTCTATAGAAGGGCATGGAGGAGCCATCAGGAGAGGAGAAGAAGAGAAGATAGAGGATAGAGGATATATGGAGAGGAAATACAGCCAAACCAACAGCAAATACTTCACAAATTGAGAGTTCACATGCAACAAAAAGTCTGATTAGAGACAAAGGAAAACTGCTGCAAAATGAAGAAAAAATAGTCAAATATTGCCAGAAACAACAAAAACTGGCTTGTATAAACAGTTGCCCAGCCACAATTAGAGGCAGAAAATGAAAAACATAGGCTGGTTGAGCATTTAATGCAGCAAACGGATGATTGCATGCTAGAATCTAGGCAAGGCTGAAAACGCAGGTTGCTGGCCTGAAAATGCAGGCAACAGCTCAATACACACACACATGTGCTGAAAGCCACCAGTAGTAGATCTCTTGATCAGCAAGGGGAAGAAAGACCTATGATTTGCAGAAAAATTGCAATAGGAACCTAGATCTTGCAATTTGATACCATTTCAGAATTGGTGCAACCATGGAAGCATGGACAAGTTCTGAAATAAACTGTTGAACATAAGACAGAAAAGAAAGAAAACAAAAGAACATTGCAAAGGAAGAGAACTCAAAGATATGCTCGGGAAATGGAATCCATATACCAAACACTAGAATGACGCATACAATAGCGAGTCTCTGTTTCCAATGCGCTAGCACTAGCTCTCTCTCTCCATAGAACTTGTAGGTGATGATGTGATTGAAAGAGGAGGGAGTAGGGTATATAAAGAAGAAAATGATGCCAAAATAGGGGTAGGTCAGCCATCATAAAATGCCTTAAATAAGCATCATAATAACCATAATAAAATGCCTAAAAAAGCTAGCCATGCTTGGCATAGGTTAGACTCACACATGAACTGGCTGGAGTGCTAATACCTCCATGGCTGATTTGGGGTCTTGGGTTGTGTTTCTAGGGTTCTCCTCCATCGCGGATTCTTCTCCACGTTTTGGGGAATCCTTGGTAAAATGTCTAGATTGTTTGCAGAGGTAGCGTGCATCCAAGAAGGCTCAGAACATAATTGGAACCACCATCTCAAAGCCCTGAGAATTTGTGAGCTCCAAGACTTTAGGTAGCTGAAGCTTTTTGTCCCATAGGATGCATGCCCTTCTATTAGGTGTAAGTGCTTTGTAGGAGGTTGCAACCGAGGGAACATAAAGGACTTTGTTGAGTGAAGCTAGCCATGGCATAGACCTCATCATCAAGCCAAACTGGTAAATTAGGAAATGTGACCTAGATAGGGCATTGGGATTGCAACACTCTGTTAGTGGAAAAGGAGGGAGATCGGCATCGTAAGGATAAGGTTTTTCTTGAACCCAATTGCACAACCTAGAAGCCAATCACACTCAGTAGCAATATCAGCTAGCTCATGAAAAAGCCCTTACTAATAAACTTGTATTATAGCAACATAGCCTTACCTTGGTATGTTGCAGAGAACCATCTATCAAATTGTAACCAGTCTTCCTTTTTGGAGAGGGTGGTAATTCCCTGATTAAGCACTTAATTATAACAATCAACAAATAAACATAAATTGAAATGCACACTTTACATTCAAACTTTTTGGACAATGGACACCATGTTGGCCCCAAAATTGGCGCCCTTTTTGGTATTTCTTTATCTTCAAGTACCGATGGATGTATTACTAGCCGAGATTCCTCAATCTCTTTGTTGATCCAAAAGCCCTTTATTGTACCAACAATCAACAAACAAATTGGGTAACTTTCCCCTTGAATTTCAACCAAGACTTGCTCTAATTGGACCCTAATTGGCCAAATGTTGTTCCAAATTTACAATGGATGGCTTGGCATTTGAAATCCTTGACAATTCACAAATTTCAAGTGTTGATTTTAATGTTCAATGCCTTTTCTTGTTAGCACGGGTCTGAAGGTGGCACCTAAACCCAATCTTGTTGAGATTTGCTCCAAATGTTTGAGATTTCTTGAGATAACCTGATAATGGGTTGGAGAAGGTGAGAGAAAGCTAAGATGAGAGAGAGATTTGATTTTCTTTGCGGGAAAATGAAATCGGCCTTTCTTCTTGGAAAGGGCAATAATTCGTTGATTAAGCACTTAACTATAGGAATCAAATATAACTTGAAAAGCAAAAATTATCTTAATAATATTGGATATTGGACATCCTATTGGCTCCAAAACTGGCGCTCCTTGTGGTATTTCTTTATCTTGTAGTGCAAATGGAAGGAGTACAAGTGAGATCCTCTGATCTCCTCCGCTAATCCAAGTATCTCTTGTTGTCAAAACTGACCAGCAAGTCTCCAAACCAATTTGCCCTTGGTTTGCTTGGGGATTGGTATTCACCTTGCTCTTTGAAAGACAAATTCAGCCCCAAATTTGATATTGGTTGGCTGGCCTCTTGAATCTCCTTGAAATTCTTCAATTTTAGTTGTTGGAATTCAAGTCCTAGGCTATCGATTCTGAGCACGCATCTTGAAGCGACTATCAAACCCTAATTTTTGCTGTAAATTAGGGTTACAACAGAGATTGACTTAAATCTCTTCCTCTAGTGGCTCAAACTGCTGGAAAGTGTTGAGATAACTTGAGAAATGGTTGGGGGATAAAAGAGAATGTTGTAGAGAGAGAAATTTTAGAGTTTCATCCGGAGAAACATTGAAAAATTATTGCTGCCCTGCTCAAACTGCCGCGGAACCTATTAGGACCGCTAGAAAGATTGCTGCTCCCTCTCTTTTATGCTGTCACATGCACCAGAAGGAAGGATCTTGGGATGTTGTCACCTGCTTTAGAGGGCTTCAAATTAATGTCACTTGCTGTAGGACTGATTCCTGATGGCTACAAATCACATCAATAGCCTCTCCTTGCTCTCTAACAGCCTCCTCCTCTCTCACAATGGCTGAAATAGACTCCACTAGCCCATAAAAACATATTTGCTACTTGCATGGGCAAGTTTTGCCAATTGGCAACCTTCTAATCTCATTTTCTAGCATTATCCAACTTATTGAATTAATTTTCAGAATATTAATTTTAAAAATTAATTTAATAATTATTCTAGTGCTTAAAAAATTAATTTCACTAGCCAATAATTAAATGTCTTTCAAATATCCCTAAGCAGTTATTAGCCCTTAGACATGCATTAATTAATTAATGAATGCCTAGTCTCTAATGTCACCGCTAACATTAGTGGCCAATAAATTGGTCTAGGCTAAAATTTGACAACAGGTACTACCTAGTATTTGCCAGGCATAACTTATTACAACTTTTGCCTTTGGCACCCACTGCATCTTGGGGGTCCTTAGCTTGTTAACATAAAATAATTGTCATGTACGTCACACATGCTAAATAACCTTGCACATTTGATTAATAACTTAATCAAATGTTATCGGCAAGATTAGAGCATCTCAAAATTTCATGTCTTTGCGACAGAACTTCCCCTTGAAATCCTTGCAATCGTCCTCGATTACAGTGCATTGTGCCAAAAGAAAAGCATATTGCACTGGAATTTCCATAGGGCATCACAATCACAACATTGGCCACTGTTGTCTAAGCATGCTATATGTCCCAAATCTTATTGAAAATTTCCAACTTGCATAACTATCAAATAATACTGAGAATTACTCGAGAGCTATTGCTAGAAACCCATTGGATGCATCCATAACTCATGTTTCTCAACTGTTCCGACTTTAGAACCATAGTAAAGCATGTTCTCAGCATAAACCATGGTTGAAACTATCAATGTATAACATTCCCGATTTCTAAAAACACGCATTCTTTATACAAACTGCCTCTTAGGAGGCCAAAAGGATAATTTATGGGAAATAATGGCAAATTTTTTTATCCCTCTCCCCCCAGCCGACTGTCGTGCTAGAGGAGGGGGGAATAGCAAGGGTGATTGAGTATCCCTGCTGGATGCCATGGAGGGGATAAGGCCATGCGTAAGGCCGCGTGGGGGAGGGAGGATCCCCTCCCCTCACCTTTATAAGCCTTGTGGGGGGGGGGAAGTGATGGTAAAAAGGGCTGAAACCGTCACACTGCTATTGAGGAGGGGAGAGGGTCGTGAGCAATCAGCGTTGCTGTTGTCGTTGAAGGGGAGAGGAGAACCGCCAGTTGCCGCTGCCATTCGTTAGCTCGTCTTGCCGCCATCGAACCGCCAGCTGCCGCTGCCATTCGTCAGCTCGCCCTGCCGCCATCGAACCGCCAGCTGCTGCCATACTCCTTCCTCCACGTGGGCTTCCACGTTTTCCAGAAGCTTTAGAATCTTCTTAGGAAGCTTCTAAAGCCTCCTTGGAAGCCCTCCTTCTTGTGGGCATCCTCATAACCCATTTTCATGTGGGTTTAATAACCCCACCCCTCGGGATTAAAAAAAAAAAAACCCCTTTCCCGTGGATCCCATCCAAGTTTTAAAAAAGCCCATTAAGCCTTTCTTTTTTTTTCCCCTCGTGTTTTTATTCAAAGGATCATTTCAAACCTCGGGGTACCTTAGAACCCCCTTTCTATTGGCCTTCACAAGACACCCTCTTTCCCCCCTTTTCCATTTCACCCAAGGCCCTTTGAAAAGCTCATTTAACCCGGGAGTTAAGGCCTTCTTTCCCCTCTTTGGGTTCCCCACAAGCTTCCACTAATCCGAGTTATAAAACCCTTTCCGTGGGCCTTTCCTATTGCCCTCTCAAGCGGGTTCTTGTTAACCCGGGATCTTTTAAAAATTCCCTTTGCCTTCACAAAGCAAATCTTTTACATCCCTTTTTCCTTGAAGTTTATGGAGGAATCCTATAAAGCCTTTTAAAGCCAACTCCGAAAGACGGTGCAAGCGGTCACAAAGGGAGTTCGCGTTCGAAGAAGAGCGGCCAACATCATAAATCTGCGTCCAAGGCGGAAAGGCCGAATTCGTGATGGCTCCTAAGAAAGCACAAGGTGCAACCGCAGGAGGATCGTCTCCTAACATCCATGTGGACATTTCACCACAAGTCCAGGTTTTTCTTTCTAATTTTGATTTATGTCGTTATAATTCAATTGTGCATGGATCATTTATGGAGATAGGATGCATTTTTCGATTAAAATACTTTGACTAATTTAAAAGAAATAGCTCACGATGGAAGAATTCAATCATTAGTATTTTTCAATAAAACGAACAAAATAAAGTGAGCATAAGATTCCTATGCATCTCTAGCAAGTGGTTTTTATGCATTGCAAAGAAATGAAATTAGATTAATTAATTTTCATTTTTACAAAATGGAATTATAATAGTACACTTCGATTAAGCATGGAAGAAATAAACCGCATATCGCATTATTGAATATATTTTTCGAAATGATTCTTAAAGAAAGTTACTAGCAACCGTAGGAAATTGCTAGGGCTACATGAAGAAGATTTAACTCTAGGCAAGTGGCCTAAAAACTCAAATCAACGAAAGGTTGTGTAAGTTCTGCATACGACAAATTCATTCGGAAATGAAAGTAGAAAAATGTTGCATGTTTAAACATAAAATCCTAAAGCCTAGTAGCATGAATCTTGTTTGCATGTTATAAGATGATCAATTGGAATTATGCTATAACTTAACCTATGCTTTGATCTTAACCCAAAAAGTTAGGGTTTGTAAATTAACTTATACGTAAGCAATGAATCATGTGGTTACGGAAATGGTAGCGTAATTATCTTCAAGAATAGACAAGTTAAATTGGTTTAAACCTAAACATCTAAAAACCGCGAGAGATTCGTTTAGGAAGGGTTAATTCAATGCAACATATCCCAAAGAGCTAACTAGGATTTAATATGTTGAGGACGTGACCTAGTCGCTCGTATTGCCGAAGCTGAAACTCCTATACCCTAAAGACTTGCCCACATTCACGGAATGTAGGGACAGTAGGACATACTTGCGAGAAATAATCTAGGGTTTTTTTTCCCTAAGGATCTCTCGCTAAAAAGATGAAGCTCGTTTGAACTTGGAACCCTAGAATCGACAGTGTTGGCCTAATGCAATCAGGAACGGATTGTTATATCTAATCATGATATCATGATTAGAAGACGTCGTTGATGGGTAGAATAGTCCCATGGATTAGGTGCAACACTTGGCAACAAGTTGCAGTGTCGCATGATCTTGTGATTTGATCACAAGGGAATGGCCAATTCCTCAGGATGAGATTGACGAATTCTTACGCAAGTTTATCTTGCAAGAGGATAAATAATCGTCTGATATAGTACATTTCTTGGGTAAAGTGACCAAGATACGGGGATTAGATATTTGCTTGGAAGCAAAAGACCAATCAGTAAATTGGAATAACATATTTACTGCTAATAGAACTTAAGGTTTTGGTTAAGTTGGGTTAATAGGGTACGGCCCTAATCCAAGGATATAAGGGTTAACAGACAAACCCTTGGGGATCTTGCCAAGTCACAATTGATCCCGGATCGAGTGCTGGATGCATTCGGAAAGAAGGATTCACTCCTTAGCAGTTGGCAAAAAATAATGACCAATGGAAATGATTGTGCTTGTAACAGTTTTAAGAGCACTGTTTTGCTTTGTTTGCTCAAAGAATTAAAGGATGAAAAGTTATCTAATGCTTCAGGTTAAAGGCCTGAAGGGAGAGGCAGCTTCAGTTACCCTCGATTGCCTGCCTGACCCTAACCAAGGGGGTTGTTAACCGCGCCGGGAAGGGGACTGAACCCGCCGCGAGAGGTCTCTCCGTTGAGCGCTACTTGGAGCAGGAGGACGCTTGGGTGCTAGAGGGGGCTCTGGCCGTAAATCTCTCGCATTCCGAGCCCTGCACAAGAGGCCAATGTGATTCGAGATTGGATCTCGAGGCCCGCATACTAGTCTACGGGCGGAATCTTGGATTAGTAATCCCTGTGGATTGCTGGATAGCCTTCGGGCGGATTATGGATAAGCCTACGGGCTAGACTTTATGTATTTCAAAGATAAATATAATAACCTGTTGAAAATGAACTTGTTTGACATTGCTTTTCTATGTCAAGTGCTATGATTACGTGAAGGAACCAGTGCCTAATGGGCTGATTAAGGAAGCTGATTGATACATGTCCAACTAAATGTGTTAGGTAATTAAATAACTAAAACAACCTGAGGAAAGTGAGGAGGATGTGGCCATAGGTCCGTCCTACGGATGGGTGGTCCTGGTTGGCCGTGAACTTTTCTCAATCATGATGGACAGTAAGAAGATCGTTCAAAGGACACGAACAGCAAGGGCGCTGACCTAGAATCTAAGTTATAATAATCCCGATTTACGCTGTTTTAGGGGAACGGAATGGGACTATGCCTTATGGCAGAGAGGTCGAGCCTTGCATCCCTCTCGTTTCCCATTCTCCTTGAACCAAGTGCAGCGTAAATCCGCTTCGGACCTGGCGTTTCTGCGTAAAGTAGTTCACTTGGGGTTCGACGCTAGTTGCCGTTTAGGAAATGACCATTAGGGAAAAACCCTGATTCAGGTCGGTCCTAAGTGGGAATGGCCAGAAGACTTCCGTTACGTGGCAGACGTGGAAATGCTTAGATCGCAAACCCCATGACATTCCATGGGAGTGCCGGCGGAGCTTTCTAGACATCCTTTCCGATGGACTGCTAAGACGTGTCTTGAAGATTACAGGTGGACACGTTACACAATGGCATTTACTAAGATGTTGTCCATGGAACGAGTAGTAAACCATTGAAAATTGAGCATAATCTGATCATAAACTAATCACTTGCTGATCCGAGAATTGATCACCAACTACTGCAAATGTGACCTCAAACTGATTACAATCTGATTGCAAAAACTGATCAGCAATTGATGCAAAAACTGATTCCAAAAGTGACCATAAATGGTTCTCAAACTGATCAAAAAAGTTATTTTGAACTGATCAGAATTTGATCTCAAAACCGAGGTAAATACTCATGTCCAACTGATCATAAATTGACCCAAAAGTATAGTTTCAGTGCCGGGTGAAACTCATACTCACCTGCATAGATCTCACAGTGACTAGTACACTAAGTAGTGACCTCATTGCAAACATACTGTCAGCACAGTACCTTGGATATATGCCAAATACATCCGAGATCCACTACATACAAGGGCTGTCCACAATGGGAGGAGAGGGAGTGCTACCTTGATTGGCCCCAAAAACTGTTGCCCATTGCGATATTTCTTTAGCTTGTGTTCCTCGATCGAGCTCCTCAACCTCAAGCTGAATTTCAGCATACATATCCTTTGGCACTCACCATGAAAAGGCCTTAACAAATTGACAAGAAAGGCACTGTGTATTTGCCAATGTGGAGGTAATTTCAGTCAAGATGTCACATCGTTGATCTTCTTCAACAACTGGAAGGGTCCATAGTATCTCATACTCAACTTCGGATATAGTCTTTCTCTTCCTTTCTCCAACACTTGAAAGGGTCCATAGGATCTCATGCTCAACTTCGGATACAATTTTCTCTTCCTTCGTCTTTTTTAGCCTTGCCTTTTCAAAACGCAACAATATATAATTGTTCTTTGCAAACTGCAAAGCATGTATATGACGATTAATTGGGCTCTTTTGCTTTTCTTGTGATCTCTGAAGTGCATACTTTATCTTTGCATAGGCTTCATCCAAGTTTTCCATATAACGGTCAGCCTCAGAGATCGTATCCTTAGTTTGCAAGATAGGTGGTGTCTTCTTGCCACTCTCAACCACCTTAAATGGAGCTTTGCTAGTGGAATTATGCATCGTGTTGTTGTAAGCAAACTCAACCAAGGGCTAATATTGCTCATACTGTGTCTTGTGGTCTGAAATATAGTACCTCAAATGATCTAATGCCGTTGAATTTACTCCCTCAGATTGACCATCTGTTTGCGGATGGAAGGATGATGAGAGTTTCAACGTGGTACCCATATTCTTGAACAACTAGAAAGCTAAAAAATAAAGTCCATTGCAATGCTCTACCAAGGCCTATTTGGAATTTGCAAGGGCTACAATGAACCCCGACATCTTTTACCTATCATGCTTTACCTTTTGACATACGATGCATTTCTTGACAAATTGTTTTGCATCATGTCTCAAAGCTAGCCAATAAAGATATGCTTCACTGCGTTGACCATGCAGTGTGGCATCAATACCTCTGTGTCCTGTATATGGAGGAGCATGACTTTCAATAGAGTAAAGGCTCACCATGCCTTTTATTGTGTTCGGGTGTGAACGGACCCTTACACTTGTACTTTATATATATTATCAAAACCTAAAATGGTACATCCCATCATTGTATATAAACACTTTGTGTGTCGTGCTCTCACTCCTTCTGCTCACTCTTCCTACTTTGAAGTCTGTACTCAGTCTGCCTTGTACTTTGTCTTGATCCTAGCAAGTCGGCCATCAAACTAGTATCAGAGCGAGGTTAGAGGCAGCTTGGCAGTTAGTCGGCTGTTATAGGCGAGCTGGGGGCAGACAATAGCTGATAGTTGTCGCACGTGACATCCAGGCAAGCAGGTGACCAAATGGAGCATCAGGCGGCAGTCACGTGTGCAGGGGTGCAGGTTAGAGGCGACATGCAACGGCGTAGGCACGCAAGTCAAGTTATGGCGTAGGTGCAGTCAGCCGACGGGTCCAGCAGTCGACGGAGTCGGGACGTGCAGTCAGTTGACATGCCAACGTAGATAGCATGCAACACATAACATAGATTTTTTACCAAAATTTTAATTATTTCCTACAATTTTGCCTCTTCCCTTTGTTGGACGTTGGTATGCACAAGCATAGTGTACAAATTTGACCCAAAAATTTGGGGCTTTTCTCGGGGTTTGGGGACTTTGATGTAAGACAAGACGATCTTACGTAGAAATTGCAAATTTGGTGCACATTTGCTCGAGAAATTTAGGGATTTTTCACATTTTAGTGAAATTTCTTCAATTTAACTAAAATTTGTGCATATTGGACCCAAGAAAATTGGGGCTTTTGCAAAATTTCTTCAATTTGTGCAACAATTGCTTAGTATATGCACTTGGGTTCATGTATTGATGCAATCTGGACGGATTTCCTTTTGAAAATTTGGGGCTTTTGACCGAAACTATCAAATTTGTGCCCGTGAATGCTTTTGGAGCAGAAGTTGCAGTCAAAATTTGGGGATTTCACATGTAATTGGTGCCTTGGCCTCTGAATGTGGCTATAATTGCTTGTGGAGTGCAGTAGTATGTTGGGATAAAGGCCCAATTTCACCCCCGTGTATAGTACATGCACATTGTACATGTGAATGCACCCTTTACGTGCCCTAAGTATAAATATATTTTATTCTTTGTGTACCAACACATTGTTGGTACACTCTAATCGAATTGTACTTGACTCTGTTCTCACTCTTGCTCTCCAGCCATCAGCCTCTCATGCTCACTTTTACTTGACTTCCATCTCTCTCAGCTGTGCTCTTCGCCCAACAATTGGTATCAGAGCCAAGATTTTGCACGCTTCCCGAGACCCAGGCAAAGGCTGCTGGGCTTGCAGTAGCAGGCGTATCCTTCCTTGGGGCATTCACGAATTGAGAAAATCGGGGATCCTTTGCCAATTCAGCAAAAAGATTTACTGTTGTGCACATTCGATCTTTGAAGCTATCATCAAATTCTTCTGCCCCTTCTGGTTATCAACGCCATTATGCATTGAAGTACTAAGATTTGGGTCATTTCCCACATTTTTAGCTTGCTGTCCATGCTGAGAACCATGCCTAGTATCAGTCATTGCATTCCCCCCTTCACCATGTGACTGCCAAGGAGTGATGCATCCTCTCCACTTGTGAAGAGGCTTGCTGTAATTCAGTGCTGAGAGTAATTTCAGCACTAATGCAATAGTCCCAAGTTGCAATCAAGTGCCACGGGCCCACCAATTCAAAGGATTTGATAGTATCCCGGAGATGGAACCATGAAACCAGTCTTCCTTCCATGGATGGGTGGTAATTCCTGTGAGAGTGCGTTGCGGAAGAGGGAATACGAACACGGAGGGAGAGAGAGAGAGAGAAAGCAGAAAATAAGGAAGAGAAATCTGCACTGACTGAAATGAATGCTGAATACACTGAAATGGACTGATCAGTCCCTGCACGCAGCCCACAGCGTCAGCGAGGGCACCAGATCAGGCTGATGATGATGGCAGCACCAAGGAGTGTCGGAATCTGCAAGAAGACAAGTGATCAAGTGGGGAGGTGGGACTGCCTATAAATAGGCAAAAGGACAAACCCTAACCCTAACCCTAAAATGGGCGCAAACCCTAAAAATGCCCTAAAATGGGCGCCCCACAATAGTGACCAAAAAGTGGTCGGGCAGCCAGTGGCTGCCCACTAAAAGAGGCCAAAAAGAAACACACATCCTAAGACAGCCAGTCAAGAGTGACTAGCCTCCCCCATCATAACACATGACAGACATGCTAGAGCTCCTAATGTCCTCGTTTGACTCAGATTGAGGCTCACAGGCAGGAGATGACAAGGCATGACAAACATGATTGCTAACACCCCCTCTCAGATCCTGGATGTGGCTGAAGGCCGAAGAGGAAATAGATCCTGGGGTGGCAAGAGGAATGCCAATGTCGATGAAGCCCGTTGATGTAGACTGTCGTTGAAGGAGCTCCTCACGATTCTGGGGATCCCCCTCTAAAACACTAGGGGCCAGGGAATCCACAGCCGCATCACCGAGATCGTCCCCCTTTGAAAGGGATGGGGGGGTACGAGGGAACCACCGGAGGAGAAGGTGGGGGATGGGAAGGAACCTGTGGAATAGAAGGTACACAAGCGGGAATGGGTGTAGCAATAGACTGCCGCGGAGGACCTTGCATCAAAGAAGGGGAATGGAGCCTGTAAAGCCCATTCTCCTATCAACCTGTAGATAAGACAGCTCCTCTAAAAGAATCCTCAATAACAATGGCATGCTCGGTGAAGATCACTCGTGTGCCAAGCCTTGTAAGGCCATTAACTGAGAGGAGGGGAAGGCCCAAATTCGGAACATGTAGGGCTTGTGAAAAGGAGCTCGAAGGTCGGTCGGTAAACAAAGGCAATGTGCCAACACCACTAATAGGCACCGATAAAATGTCACCAACAGTGATTGAACCCTCTGATAGACGGAGATTCTGTAACAAATCACCTTGGGGAGTCATATGACTTGAAGCACCACTGTCCACTAACCAAGGCTGCGCAGAAGACACTGCAGGCCCACAGAAGAAGGATCTGCCTCCAAAGCATGGATATGAAGGAACACTGACTCATGGGTAACAACTGGTGTAGAGGTAGAAGAAGGCTCTGATGTAGATCCACCCTTTGCTCCCGGACGAAGGTGAGGGTACTTCTTCCAGCATTTCTCCTTGGGATGTGTCCCTTTCCCACAGTGTGGGCACTCCGAACCTACAACAAAGGCTCTAGTGGAATTGGATCCACTAGCATTGACCTCTCTGAGTCGCTCGTCATGCTCCAAGACAAGCGGGGATAGCTCCTCCCATAGAAGCTTCTCACGGGTCCTCGATGTAAAAAGGCTGGTGTAGAAGACATCAAACCGAGGCGATGGCAGCTAAGTCAAGAGAATCATAGCCATGTCTTCAGAAGATATCGTCCGACCGAGGGATGTAAGCTCATCCCTCATATCCTGTAATCTGTTGATGTGGTCCTTCAGGGAAGGACTATCATCAATAGCGAGCATCCGCAACTTCTTTTCGAGAGATATCCGGTGGGCAAACGTCTTTTGTTGATAGAGAGACGCGAGCTTTCTCCACACGTCTGCTGTAGTCTTCAACCTGTGAACATGAACAAGGACAGAATCCTGCAAACTCAGAAAGAGGAAAGATCTGGCTCTAGAATTGAGCCGATCCCATAATGTTGCACGATCCATAGATGTCCTGTCTGCGGGATCCACCTTAGGCCGGGGAATAGGAACAGAAACAAGCTCCCAAAGATGGAAGGAGTCCAAGATACACTCCACCTTGCAGGACCATAGAGAAAAGTTGGAGCCATCCAACTGGTCCTCTTTGGGCAGTTGAGGAAGTACGGGTACCTGTATAGGGGGTACCAAAGGCTGCATCTTTGGCCCACTGGAAGGGGCTCGCCGAGATACATGAATAGAAGGGGGACGGGGAAGAGGAATAGACTGCGGACGACGATCCTCGTGATAGAAATCACGCCTCCGTTCAGATGAGTGTCGAGACAAAAGCTCGTCATCTGAGTCATCAAAGCCCGTAAACTAATGAGAAGACATCTTCCAATCTGCAAAACACCAAAACACAACAAGGGAAGGTTGCCGGTGCCAAAACACAAACATCAGAAGCTCCTGAGCTGGCCGCCTTGCATAGAGCGCTGCGGAAGAGGGAATACGAACACGGAGGGAGAGAGAGAGAGAAAGCAGTAAATAAGGAAGAGAAATCTGCACTGATTGAAATGAATACTGAATACACTGAAATGGATTGATCAGTCCCTGCACGCAGCCCACAGCGTCAGCGAGGGCACCAGATCAGGCTGATGATGATGGCAGCACCAAGGAGTGTCGGAATCTGCAAGAAGACAAGTGATCAAGTGGGGAGGGGGGCTGCCTATAAATAGGCAAAAGGACAAACCCTAACCCTAGCCCTAAAATGGGCGCAAACCCTAAAAATGCCCTAAAATGGATGCCCCACAATAGTGACCAAAAAGTGGTCGGGCAGCCAGTGGCTGCCCACTAAAAGAGGCCAAAAAGAAATACACATCCTAAGACAGCCAGTCGAGTGACTAGCCTCCCCCATCATAACACATGACAGACATGTTAGAGCTCCTAATGCCCTCGTTTGACTCAGACTGAGGCTCACAAGCAGGAGATGACAAGGCATGACAAACATGATTGCTAACAATTCCTTGATTACAACTTAGTTACAGTAGCAACATTTATTACAAAATTGAGAAATGCAAATTAACTCACAATCTTAAACAATGGACACTCTGTTGGTTCCAAAATTGACGCTTCTTTCAGTATTTTAACTTAATTGAAGAAAAAGTTAATGTACAATGGGATTTTCCCAATCCCTTTCGATATTCCAACTTCTCTTGCTGTCCAAAATGACCAGCAAGTCTTCAATCTGATTTATCTCTTGATTCGGGCAATCGATTGGCCTTCATCCACTTTAATGGCGATGGAGAATGCCCCAAATTCATTGATTTGCTGGTCCCTCCACTTGAATTTGATTGAAAACAACTTCAGCTGTGTTGAATCCAAGTCTTGAAGCTTCCAATTTTCGGCATGCTTCTCGAGGTGGTTGCTAAACCCTAATTTTTGTTGCAAATTAGGGTTTACAGCATTTGTTAGGTGGTAGCCTTCTAATCCCATTTTCAGCATTATCCAGCCTATTAAAGATTTATTTTCAATCTTTAAATACTGAAAATCAATCTAATAATTATTTTTGCGTCCATAAAAATAATCAAACTGACCAATAATTAAATTGGCTAGGCAACTTTAATTCCCAAGTGTATTTGTGTCATCATTGACCATTAGATTGGCATTACGTACAATTAAACGCTATTTCTCTAGTGTCACCAATTGACACTTATGGCCAAATAAACAACCTAGACCAACAATTGGCACTAGATACCACCAAGTACATGTGCAACATAACTTATAACAACTTTTACCTTTGACATTTCTTGATTTTCTTGGGTCCTAGGCTCGTAAATTTACTCTAACCCCTATTATACCTCACATGTGTAACATTTACTTAACCATGTGATTAAAAATTAATCCACATGTTAAGTGAGGTTTCAAAAATACATATCCTCATGATAGCTTGCTATGCTCTGCCTCATTTTGAGTAGACAATCATGCACCAAATAAAGTGTCCACAAATCCTCTATGTAGCGTGAAGATGCAATCCATCATCAGATTGAAAGTGGTAGGAGCATTCGTAAGTTCAAAAGGCATGACAAGAGACTCATATAATCCAAAAGATATCTTAAAAGGTATCTTAGACACATCCTCCAGTCTAATGCGTATCTGATGATATCCACTTTTCAAATCTATGTAGCTAAATATGATTGCCCCTTGCAATCTATCCATAACGTCATCGATCCAAGGAATAAAAAATTGATTATTTGTTGTGAAATTGTTTAAAGCACGATAGTCAATGCATATATGCCATGAACCATTCTTTTTCTGCACCAAAAGCACTGGAGAACAAAAAGGAGACGAGCTGGGCTGAATGAGCCCTTTTTCTAACAGCTCATTCATTTGACTCATAATCTCCTGTTGGGGTGCACTAAATGTGTAGGGTGGCTTATTAGATGGGCTACTTCTAGGGATAAGATCTATGCCATGATCTTTGGGTCTTTCAGGCAGTAGTAGCCTTGGAAGTGATTGAGAAAAGCAATCAACATACATTTTTAGAAATGATATGCGATTCTTCTCTAACTTTGATATACTCCCAACATTCTCATGATCATCCTTATCCTTAATAAACCAAGTATACTGAAAGATGATTTTTCATGACCTAAGAAATTGCAACTGTAGATATAGCGTGACATATTCACATTTCAACTTTACATTTAGTGTGAGTGCCTTCCCTTATGTTGAATAGTGATCACTTTTGCATGTGAATCAATCATTGGATGCATACGGTGACAGCATAGCGTACCAAGCAACACATCATAACCGTGAAGTGGAGCAATGAAGAACTCTTTGTTGTCTATATATCCTTGTATATGCAATTGAAGCTTTCCAATGAGCGGTGTGACGGGCTTTGCATGACCTTTACATACCATTTCAACTTCTTCCATGGGTTTCATCTCATCCTCTCTAATGCCAAATGGGTTGCTATTATTGAGAAACCCTTTATCTTTCACCTGTAGTTTGCGTTTTTGTGTTTTTGCATTTTGCGTTTAGGGTTTGCAGCCCAAAAAGGGGCGCCATCTTAGACTGACTGTGCCTATTTATAGGCCACTCTCTCATTCATTCCTCATGGTTGATTCATTTAGTCCGTCACCTCTTCTCTCCAGCCTCTCCACCGTCCTCATACCCGCTTAGGAGGACATTGCGGCTTGTGGTTCGTGGCTGTCTTCATCATCTTCCTTGTGTTACGGCACCCTTGTTTCCTTGTGTCACATTCACTGCATGATTCGGGTCTTCATCATTCCATTCATTAGAATTTCTTCTCTCTTTCCTTCTCTTCTCCATGTTTGCTGAGTTCACTCCGTGTTCCTCCCCGCAAAACCTACTGTCTCGTTGGTACGTCATCTTTTGATATGATATCAGAGCTGAATCTGCTCAAATAGTGGCAAAGATTCTCCACTTCAGTAAAGGCAAAGACTGGTGACGGGTTTGGCATCCACCACTTTTTTTCTTCCGCTGCATCAACATCTCGTTTTTGTAGGCTTCAGGTGTTCTCAGCTTGCTGCCCACACCCCTTTCGCGGAGGACATCACAGTCTCAGTTGTCCCTTGCTGTCATCTACAGTCTAGCGCCTGTTTCCAGCCTTCCACCTTGTAGTTTGCAAGTGTTTACAATAGAGCGGCTATTGCTGATCACTCTCCATTCAAAAAAACAATCTCGTTTTTGCAGATTTCAGGTATTTCAGCTTGCTGTCCACACCTCAGATGCGGAGGATATTGTGGTCCAAGCTGGCCATTGCTGTCTACAACAGTTTGGCCTGTTTCCAGTCTACCATACACTATTCGGAGCTGATTCTAGCATGCTGAGTGCCGCTGCTGGTTTTTCTTGCGTTTTTAGTCTTTCTCTCTCCTCCTCATCAGAGAAGACAAAGACTGGTGGCGGGTTCGACATCAACATTTGATTTCTCTATCATTTCCAATGCGCATTGGGAGATATCATTTTTCTCTCTTCCACCCTCCTTTATTCAATTTACCACACCGGTACCATGGCGTCTCCCTCGACAGATTGCCCTTCTACTGGGTGTTCCTACTGCGGCACGAACGGTCGTCTCACCGAAGATTGTTAACATTGGCCTTTGCTCCCTACCCCTCCGGAGTATATGCGTCTTCCAGTAGACTCTCCTTGGGCCACCTCTTCTCTTTGGGCCACAAAGATCATTCTGCATCGGCTATTAGGATATTGTGCTCAAGGCAATCTATTCAGAGGTTTCCTCTACCCACTTCTGGGTACAATGGCTTCCCTGGCCTATATCTCCTCCACAGTACACTCTCCTGAGAGCCTGCCTGTTTCCCACCCTTGGCTCATCCTTAGCCTCCTTCCCCACCCTCTTCCACTTAGGTTGGAGAAGTCGCTTGTGGGTGCTTTCCAGCTTCTTCTTTCAAGCCCCATATACCTTCTTTGTTATGACTGGCGACACTTCCTTCGTCATCTGATACTTTGCAGTCCATGAGCCATGAGTGGTTGGATTCCCTTTCTCTCTTAGATTGGGATTCAAAGCGGAATTTCCTTACTTCACTCTCAGAGGGGGCTTTCAAATCTTCTTCGGCTTGATTGGGGGACTTCTACTTCTACTCCTACCGATTGAGAAAGGGTCCCTATGTGCCTTGAAGTTCTTCACACACCACTACCTTTCACTTTCGAGGAGTGGCTCTCCTTTGAGCAGTCATTCCCTTTGCTCATACCCAGGATCTAGAGAATCTACCTAGATCGGGGCCCTTGGATCTTCAACAACGACTTGGTGACTAGGCCGTCGTATTCCTTCCAGCATGGAGTCACGAAGCTAGTGGC
Source organism: Lygodium microphyllum (assembly GCF_053477565.2). NCBI lineage: Eukaryota > Viridiplantae > Streptophyta > Polypodiopsida > Schizaeales > Lygodiaceae > Lygodium > Lygodium microphyllum. The sequence goes on from NC_141153.1 coordinate 73,121,607, forward strand.
TTCTCTTCTGACGTTGAGTTTCGGGTTTTACGGCTCATCCTTGTCTCTTGACCATCTTTAAAGATCTCCTTTCAGGTGGTATTTTGAGATTACAGGGTGGATCTTCTTCGTCCCTTGGTCAGCATGGAGCCAACTCTCGAAATCGATTACAAGGATATCCTTATGGTTCTCGGCACCACACAAAGTCCGACATTCCTTCTATGCATTGCATGCTTTCATCATCTTTGTAGTAGAGCCCTTGGGCAAGTGAACAAATTCTCCACGAGGGACATTGTCCAAGTGGCACTTGTTGCATGAGCATTCTTGAGCATGTAGTATTGCATCTCCACCTCACTCTTCTCTTATTTCCCTTTTTGGGCATGAGAGGGGGTATTGAAAAACCCTTCACCCTTTATCCGCAGTTTGCATTTTTGTGTTTCTGCGTTTTGCATTTAGGGTTTGCGTTTAGGGTTTGCAGCCCCAAAAAGGGGCGCCATCCTAGATTGATTGTGCCTATTTATAGGTCACTCTCTCATTTATTCCTCACAGTTGATTCATTTAGTCCATCACCTCTTTTCTCTCTAGCCTCTCCGCCGCCCTCACACCCCCTTAGGAGGACATTGTGGTTCGTGGTTCATGGCTGTCTTCATCATCTTCCTTGTGCTATGGCACCCTTGTTCCTTTGTATCACATTTACTCCATGATTCAGGTCTTCATCATTATATTCATCAGAGTTTCTTTTCTCTTTCCTTCTCTTCTCCATGTTTGCCGAGTTCACTTCATGTTCCTCCCTACAAACCCTACTGTCTCGCTGGTACGTCATCTTTTGACAGCTATGTCTACAAAGATGAAGTTGCCTTGTGTACCATTATCAAAGAATATCAATGCGTGCTGATTTCTAATTTTGCCCCATACTTTACACAACTAAGTGGCGTCATCATTGGGATGATCACTAACAACATCGGGCACCAATCCCAATGATGTTTTGGGCTACTTTCTCGTAGGATCTACTTGGTTTTCTGATTTTCTAGCTTGTTGCCTATTATTGAATGTAGGTGATAGCATTTTGGAGGTGTATGGCAATAGGCGATTGCATTAAATGCAGGTTAGAGAAGGTTGTAGGCAGATGTAAGGCTTTTCTTGCGAAGAAAATCGGATTTTTCTCTTATCTTAGCTTGTTGTTACCTTCTGTAGGCCATTCTCAGTTTCTCTCAACAAATCTTATACATTTGGAGCATATCTTAGCTAGATTTGGGGGATAGCAAGAGGATTTTTACTGTAAATCCTAAATTTTTGCAAAAATTAGGGTGTAGGAGCCACCATTGAGTACTATAATCAATACCTAAATTTCACGGATTGTCAGGGATTTTAGATGCCAAGCCATCCATTGTAAATTTAGGGCTTTGAAAACTTGTTTGCGCTCTATAGCTACTTTGGTATGCCTTTGCTTGTTGAACATGTTTTGCTTGGCCTTAACCCCCTTGTCGACCTCAGCCATATTGGGGCCATTACCTTTCGTAGCAGTAGTGTAGTTAAGTTCCATGAAAGCCACATTTTCTCTCTTCATCTCTTATTCTAGCTACTGTTCTTTGCATGTGGATCAGAGTGGCACTTACCACCAGAGTTAGCCTGCATGTTTGAGCTCTAGAATAATTATTAAATTTATTTTTAAAAATAATATTTTAAAAATTAATTTAATAAGTTGAATAATGCTGAAAAATGGGATTAGAAGGCTGCCACTTGGTAAAACTTGCCCATGCAAGTGGAGAAAACCTTTTTAGGGGCTGGTGGAAGTCTATTCCAACCATTGTGAGAGAGGAGGAGATTGTTAGAGAGCAAGAAAGGTGGTTGATGTGATTTGCAGTTGATAGGAATCAGTTCTATAGCATGTGATAGCAGTTTGGAGCCCTCTAGGAGCAGGTGACAGTAGCTCAAGGTCCTTCTAGTGCAAATGATAGCATATAAGAGGGGACAGTAGTCTTTCTAGCGGTCCTAAGGTGTAGGTGATAGCTTCCATGGCTGTTTGAGCAGGGCAACAATAACTTTTCAACGTTGCTCGTGATAAAACTCTAAAATTTCTCTCTACAACATTCTCTCTCATTTCCTAGCCATCTCTTAAGTTATCTCAGCATTTTTTAGTAGTTTAAGCCATTGGAGGAAGAGATTTCAGTCAATCTTTGTTGTAAACCCTAATTTACAATAGAAAATCAGGGTTTTGACAGCCGCCTCGGGATGCGTGCTCAGAAATGAGGGCCTAGGACTTGAATTCTAGCTGTTGAAATTGAGGAATATCAAGGAGATTTAAGAGGCCAGCCAATCAAAATCAGATCTGGGGCTAAATTTGCTTTCCAAGGAGCAGGGTGAAGGCTAATCCCGAAAGCAAACCAAGGGGCAAATTGGCTTGGAGGCTTGTTGGTCCGTTTTGACAGTAAGAGGCACTTGGATTAGTGGAGGAGATCAGAGGATCTTAGTTGTACTCCTTCTATTTACAATATAAGATAAAGAAATATTGCAAGGGGTGCCAATTTTGGGGCCAACGAGGTGTCCAATGTCCAAGCTTAAAGTGGTAAAGTGTGCATTTTCAATTTAGGTGAATTTTATGCTTGTTGTAATTAGTACGTAATCAAGTTATTTACCACCCTATCCAAGGAGGAAGGCTGGTTGCACACTTATTAAAGTGTCAATGTAGTGTGTGTACACCTAGTGTCTTAAAACATTAAAGTAGTGATTCTAGGCTCTAGAGTAAGTAAACCTAACTCTAGTTAGTTGGTGGAAGATTGGTTAGGTTAACCCTTGACCTAAACAAAGGTTGTACTTTCACTTGTCTTTCATTTTAGCAAGTACACTCTACACTCTTTTGCTTCAGCTCACATTGTCATAGTCTCTCGTTTCTCTCTCCTCCATAGCTGATGCATTTTTCGCATTTGGTATCAGAGCAGCTTATACTTGTAGATTCCGTCCAGCCACCATTAGTTGGTGCCGCTCCTCCTGAGGTCTTGCTGCCACCAGCTTTGTTCGTGTGAGGAAGAGGAGGAGTTGCTGAAAAGTGAGGAGCTAACAGCCAGCTCCACCTGTACTGCAGTACTGTTTGCAGTGCTGCCTCTCAGCCCATTGCCCAGACCGCCTATAGCTGTGCCCGTTGCACCACCCGTAGAGTGCCACCTCCACTAGCATTGCTGCTGTTGCTTGGGTGCTTGTGCCTGCTCCCTGCCACCTGAGCCCGCCCACCAACGTTGCGCAATCCACTGCCTCATTTGCACCTACTGCTGCCATTGCTTACATGCGCTGCCAGCATAGCCAGTAGTGTCTCCATCCGCTTGCACCATTGTGCAGTGACATGCATTCCGATGAGGTATCAGTTTGAAATTGGGGCTTTTGACCGAATTGGTGTCCTACATGTAGCACGACACCCAAAGTACTAACATTGTACAATTTCTTGGAATTTTGTGCAAGAAATTTGGGGCTTTTCAGTCTTTTGGCTCTTGCACACATCAGGAGGTGCATTACAATTGTTAGTTCTATGGCACACGTCCCAAGGCAACATTTCACATTTCTTAAAAATTTTGAGAAGAAATTTGGGGCTTTTGCTCGACATGCATTCCAAGACAAGCAACAGGTATTACAACAACATTATCTTGCTGTGTCAGTCAGATTTGGCAGTGAATTTTGGGGATTTTCAGTAAATATTGGGAAGATTAGCATTAAATTGCTGTAAATTGTCTCTTTGGGAATGCATTTCAAGGTGAGTGCACTACAGCAGTGTATTGCTGTAAATTGCAGGCTGAGTGCTGATTTGTGCAATTTTGGGCATGTTTGTCAAGAATTGTGAGAGTTTGTTGGTTTGGTACTTGCATTCCAATGCCATGTGGGGTTTTTTGGTACTCAACACACCAAATTCCAAGTCTCATTTTGGTCAATGCTCTCAAGCTCCTTTTTCACGGCCTCGTGCCATTGGATATGCTTTAGAGTCTCTTGTTGACACTTTGGCTCGGAATGCACTATATAATTTGCAAATAAAGACAAACGAATGATACACTATGGGCAAGCCGAGCACATCTTCCAAGGCCCTCTAGAGTGGAATCTGGTGGAAGAATCCCTGAATCCCACATGGTTTGCTGGTACCAATGAGGTAATGGATCTTGCGGAAGGGGCTTGGGTGTTGAAGACTCTGCAGGTGTCCCCGTCTCAAATGGCACTAGCACAGACTAAATGTCAGAGCTCCTAATGTCCCAGTCTGACTCAGATTGAGGCTCATAGGTAAGAGATGATTGCGCATGACAAACGTAACTGCTAACAGGTTTTGTGAAATCTTAAAAGTGCTGATTGCCCTTCCTAAAGCTGGCTGCTCCTGTGTGCTTGTCAGCAACCTGTTTTTCTGCATTCAGACTCCTTGATAGTTCCATGCGGTTGAGTCATAGTGTGGTACTCATCTTTCACAATCTTTTCAAAGCCTTGCTATTTTGTCAGCGTGATGCTGAGGAAGGGCTTTAGGCCTATTTCAATCTTTTAAATTTTTTTGTGGGCCGATTCCATGGAGTGTTTCTACATGGAAAGAAAAGCTAAATGGCGGAAATAGTTTCCCAACTGTTAAGAGTATGCCTATAACAACATGATGTGCTTCATTCAAGAACACAAGATATTGGTCTATTGGGATTCTATAGTTTTACTATTTTACATTATTGGGTCTAAATTTTGGTTCGATGATGGACTTATTTTCATGACATGTTAGCCATAAACCTTGGACTTTGGATATAATGTGTGTGATTCAAGCTTGAACATAGTTGCCAAGAAACCTATTTCATAAGGTTAGGAAACTTGTTTCATTCTTGGGCATTTCAGAAACCTAGGAAACACCTATTTTAGAATTTCAAACAAAGGCCCTATCCTTAAAACTGCATTTGAACTTTTGTAATCAACGTCAGTCACGGATTCATTTGTCACACTGACATGGGCATTGATGTTGATTGTGAGAATTTTACTGGAGTTGTTGTCTATGATACATGTATATATTGATAGCTTCTTTTATAATTAAAGCCAATATTGTCCTGGATGATGAACCGTTATGCATGTGCATGTTGATGCTGTATTGAATCTCCATTTACATGGTATAGGATCATTAATTATGATAAATTATATAATGAGTCATACTCTGCACATATAAAGTCTTATGATAGTCATCTTTCATCTTGAATGAAACCCGTTTCTAATGTTTTAGGAAACTCATATGAAACCTATGAAACCGGTTTCATACCTCCTGTCTCAAAAACCCTTGGCAACTAAGAGCTTCAATGATTGTCTTTATGTGCATGTGGAATGACTACTTCTGCATATGAGTAATTGACTCTTATGGGTGATTTTATGGATTCTTGCATCAAATTCAGACAAGCATCAGTAGAGTTTCTGACAGAAGATGGCATGTGTGTATTTCTTTAGTATTTATGTGCTTATTGCTCATTTCCTAATGTTGTATGTTCAATTTCCTTTGCTGGGTAGGGCAAAACGAATAGTGGGCAAGACAAAACATTGCACATCCTATAAACATTCTAGAAACATTGTTAAGGTTTGAAGCATGATACATCTGTAGGAAATGGTCACTATGCTTCCATCATTGAGCTGCTGTTCCTTGCATATATCTGGCTGTTCCAGCTTGATATTGACTAGAGTACCTTGTAGTTGATCTCAAAACAACAATCATTTCAGACTGAATTCTGAGCTAGCCATAAATTGACAGAAATACTGGCTTGCCATTTTGTCTCCTTCCACTTTCAGTGATGCATGCCAGACTTTATGCATCATGGGAGCTGCTGTCTGTCAATGTCCTACTTGCCATAACTTTGGTGTGTCAGGTTGTCCTCAACCAAAACTGCTTTTGCCATCAGCTTTGTAGCCTTCTTGTGGGTAGGCAACAAATCGGGACAATCCTCTGGTAATCTGTGAGCCTGTTTACAAGGATTCCCTTGATAGGTACTGCAAAGACTCTTGAATCAATTGTGGGGCATGCATGTGTATAGCAAGACTCTTGAATCAATTGCAGGACATGCATGTGTACCATGCACACTAACAAACCTATGCTATATGCATACATGTGTGCACCCATCATGTGCACTGGGATTGTACTGCTTGTAATATTAGGTAGGCTGAGGTGCTTCAATGATTGTCTAAATCTCTTAACTCCTGATACATCTACTCAGCATAGGCTTTTAAACTTACAATTCCTGATATTATTTTTTCTGTTTTTCTTTCTGTTTTTGTTTTTGGTGATGTCAATCAACATTTTTTCATTTGGAATCAGGTATGGTAGAGGGTAGCAAAATTCAATGGGGTTTACATAGGGACTGACTACACTTGTGCAGTAAGCTAAAGGCTGGTTTTACCAGTACAGTGGGCTACTGAGTCATCATGACTCAACATTCAAGTATTTCTAAGGAGGGACTAAATGATTCTCTCAATTAATCTCAGGTTGTCGTTTGAATAATGAGTTCCATGAAGTTGCCTGCAAAGTAATTGTTTGGCAACAGATGATTCCTGTTAGTGAAATTCATAGTTTGACAATCAGGACTCTATCTGAAGGTTTTGCCTCTGGTCTTGCGAGGGCCAGGATGTCCATTTATTAAGCATAATGTGTATTTTGGTTCCCAGAACAGTGCCAAAACGTTTCATACTTGTTGCTTCATTTGGTAGCCTCTTAGTTAAAACATTGGATCATACTTACAAAGCGTTGTTTTGACCTATTAATATAAATATGCTAGCACTTCACTCCCAATGGCTTTTGCAATCAATAGTCTATTTTGAAATGGTGTTGAGAGGTGTAGTGGGTCTCAATGCATACAGAATGTATGGTGTTGATAGGTGTAGTGGGTCTCACTTGCATAGAACATTATATTCTCTGGTTCTACCTATGGCAAGGCTGAGGTGTGGCTAAGAATGGAACCAGTTGTCAGACTTTGGATGACTAGTGTTCTCTAGTTGAGAGTAAGGATGCATGGAACTATCATAAACTTACGGTTATTATAGAAAAAAGGTTATAACTGCCACTTATGAGACAAAGCAAGTTTAGACAACTTACTTAAATTGACCAAGCCCTATATCTAGCAATATGATCTAGTCATCAGCCAATGAATCACGTATATGTAGGTGCCATTGGAGTCCTTTAAGGTTTTGTCAATGTAAGCTATAGCTGTAACTAAACCAACTAGCTAAAATTCAGTTAAATAGGCAAGGTAATAGCTAGATGATTAGTGTGGGAAGATTACCAAAGTGTGTAGGAACAAGGTTAGTGTAGAGTATAGAGAATGTGATAGACAATAGAGGCAAGAAGGTGAGTATTATTAAGAGTGAAGCAGAACAAGAACAAGATTACATCAAACACAAACCGGAATAGGGAAAGCATTGATGAGGAAAATAGTATATTTTGGAGAGAGGACATTTATATGAAAAGCTTATTGCTACAACCATATACAAAGGCATCAGTGTATCAAGGTCTTATAAATGAACCAAACTACAAGCCAATGGAAATGGAGAGGCCTTGAATGGATCACTGTGGATAACTCCAATTGGAAATAGATGAGCTAAGTCTCCACTCAATTGTGAGAGGATAGCAAGGAGCTATCAAAGGCATTGCAGCATGCCAAAAAAGAACAATAGGGTCCATGACAAGGATGTTGAAGCAGTAGGGGGTGGTGGCGAAAAGAGACTGCAATATAAAAGAAAGGCTTGTAGAAGACCATAATCCTTCAAGAAGCTCCCCACAAACCTAGGAATCCCTCTTTGATGCGCAAAAGGCTAAGAAATCCATAGGTGCATCATTGATATTGTCCTCGGCTAAAAGGGATGGGAGGTATGAGGTAACCACTTGAGGAGATGGTGGTAGATGAAATGGAACCTATGGGAGTGGTGCACAATTGAGAATGAGTGTTGCAATAGAAATCTACCCCGAAGGGCCCTTCACAATTGATGGGGAATTTGCATATATGGCATTGTCTCTTGCCAACTTGCAAGAATGGCTCTTGGAAAGAATCCTCAATATATATGGCAACCCAAGTATTAAGTCTTGTAAGGCTAGTAATTGATACAAGATGGAAGCTTAAGTTTGGAATATGAAGAACTTTCAAAATGGAATTTAATGGGAAGTCATGCAATAGTGGCAAGGTGCCAACGCCATATATAAGTACATAAGAAATATCACCAACAATGATTATACCCTCTAATGAATGTAGATCTTGGAGCCTATGTCCTTGAGGAGTCTTGTGATTCAAAAACTTTGTTGTCCAATGAGCCAAGGCCTCTCAAAATATGAGACAATTGAAGAAGGCCCTTTCATGGATGTGAAGGAACATGGGCTCATATATAATAGTAGGTGTAGATTGAGAAGTAAAGGTAGAGGGGAGGCTTCAATGATATAGCTTCATCCTTGTCTCCTGGATGATGAAGGTGATGGCATTTTTTTCAACATATCTCTAGGTGCAAGATCTTTCCATTGTGAGGACACATGGGATATCCTTTGCGCTTCCCTTCAAAATCAATATCAAAGTTTGAAGGTGACTTTGATTTCTTGGATTTCTTATTCTTCGCTTTCTACTTGGCTTGTCCTTTATATATAGATGATGTCGCAAAGACATAACTTCGTGTATTGGCTCCGTTGAAATTTGTCTCCCTTTGACGTGCATCCTATTGAAGCACTCATAGGACTAGCTTCTCCCAAGGGAGTGTTCGTGTATGAGAGGTGAGAGGACTAATGCAGAACACATCATAATTCGATAATGAGATGTTAGAGAAGTGTCATGATAGGTCTTCCAAAGGAATGGTTTGCTCAAGGAATACAAGCTCATTTCGAATCTCCTCCATCTTCTTGATGCGATCCTTCATCATAGGGTATTTGACAAACAACACATAGTTATTGTAGCTTTGACACCAGGGATATGTAGTGCTCGAATGTTTGGAGCGGGTAGAGGACATGACATTTGGTTTAGATTGAACACCCTTGGGAGGGATCTTGTCTCGTTGGCTTTGATGCAACTTCTCCTATTGCCATTATCATGGTCTATGGAACAACTTCATTGACAAGAGTCCTTGGCTTTTTGGATCCTTTTTGGTAGCTATGTTTTTCTAGAGCTCCTCCTCTTGTTCTTCATTTGTCCAATATTTTTCTTTGGATGATTTTTTGTCTTTAAGTTCACTATTGCATGGATTGTTCTTGCTTGGGCATGTATATAACATTGGGTTGTGCGAGCTTTCCTTCTTAGCTTTTGTTGACAGGACATTTGATTTAGATTGAACACCTTTGGGAGGGGTATTGTCTCTTTTGCTTCGGTGGTGGTCGAGTGTGTTTTGCATGTATAAGCAGAGAATTTGCACAACTTGAGGAGATAGAGAAGCGGGCTTGTGATCCCATGAAGCTACTGAGTTTGAGGTGATTATTAACACAAGGATCCACGGTAGGTTGGGGTATAGGGATTGTCAAAAAATCCCAAAGCTCAAAAGCATGGAGGATGCACTCCACTTTGAATGACCATAAAAGGCAAAATTTCCATCCATCTTCTTGGATGTAGGTAGAGAGTGTAGAACATGCACTTGCATAGGGGGTGCCATAATTGCCAATTAAGAACAAGCAATTGGAGTGGCCTACACGAAATGCAAGCTCAAGATGTTGTCCTTGCAAAAAATAGAGCTCTTAAGGGTTGGAAACAAGTTGTCCTGGTCAAGAAGAGCTAAAACACGAGGTCTTCAATGCTAGAAGATGTTGCCTATTATTCTATATCAAGAGGTAGAGGAGACACGCATGGTTCATTCAACCATGTTGGTTTGAGAGACGCGAGAAGTTTTCCATCATGGAATGCTTAAAGCTTTGGGGGTTGTTTGTTTCATGAGGGTTGAAGCCAATCTTCATATAGTAGCTAGGTAGTTGGTTGGAGGTTCAAAGCATTTTCTTATGATTTATGAGCTAGAGAATATATTCCACTACATTGGGAAGTTGGTGCTAGGGTAGAGTTGCAATCATTGGGCTCCGATAGTGGGTGTTACAAAGATTTAGGTATGTTTTTGTGTTTTTGTAGAAGAGTCGTAATATCTTAGTTTAGAAGTGAAACATCCAAGTCTTAGGAAGGTCTTATGGGTGCCTATCGTTGGTTGCTAGTTATTTACACTCCAAATGATTGACATGATAAAATATAGTTTATACAACCTTTATTGAGATATGGTCTCAAGGAGCAACTCATTGCTCTTGATGAAATAAGTTCTCATCTTAATTACTAATGTTTTGAGCATTCTTAGACTCTTATTAGTATTTTGCATTTGAATCGTAGGTCATGATAAAGAGCAATCTAAATATCCTCAACTTATTGCCTCGTGAGATCATAGAGCCTCTTTCTTGAAAGGGCTTAATGCACATTGTATGCATATTATTGCCTTGAGCATAGAACTTAGAGACTCGATGTAGAATGAACTATGTGCCTAGAATGATAAGGTGGCACAAGGAGTGGATGGGTATAGATGCATATAATGGTGTAGGGAGAAAGTTCAATGGCAACAAGCTTTGATAGAGTGTCCTAACTCGCCACAATGTGTATTTAGTGGTTTGTGCCTTGTATGAATAAGAAGCCTAATATTGGCTGGCAAATTTGTAATGTGAGTGTGGGAGGGAGAGGAAGGTAAAATTATGTATTGGATGATGTAACAAATTGAAGAAAATTTAGAATTTGAGATAATCTTTCTACTCTTGATAACCTTTTTTCGCCTTCATGAAGAATGAGGATCTTTAGCTCTTGGAGCACCTTTGCTTTGATACCATGTAAAGCAATGCTTGAATAGAACCAAGGTGTTGTCATGTGTAATTGAGTAGTCATTTGCTACAACTATCAAACGGGAAATGAAAAAGTGTATTTTACTCGTAGCTCATAGTCCAATATAATTCAATGTAAAATTTTGGGGTAATAATGACTAGAATGACCAAATCCCCGCGCCCCCCCCCCCCCCCCCAACAACAACACACACACACACACAAAAGAAGAAGAAGTTACTACTGTAGATATAGAGGTCAAATTACTAGGATTGTTAGAAGTTGTGGGTAAGGAGGAGAAGAAAGAGCAGGTTGTGGATGTTTTTTGTATCAAATTTTATAGGAGGGTCTTGGCTATTATTGATGTATCACCTTTTGGTTCATAGAAGGATTCTACACGTTGTGAGGTGGAAGACTATGCGTTTATCACAAATTATAGTTATGATTCTTTTGTGCATGCATGTATAGCAACTTTCGGTTCTAATGTCTTGTACTTTGATAATAATGCTAGCAAGTTTACGATTCCTTATAGGAAGTGTATTGTCCTTTGCAAATGTTGCTTTATTCAATGTATTACCATCCCATATCCCATTCAAGCTATTAGTAAAATTGCAACTTACATCAATGAATGGTAATACATATAGTCTCTTAATAGTGCTTTATGTACTATGCATCAAAATAAACTTTTGTTAGTTTGTAATTATAAAAGTTTAATAGATATGATTGTAGATGATGTATGTACATTTCATAATTGTAGTGGGATGATATTATTGCTATATCAAGGACCTTATATTGTGTACTATTCTAAACATGGATATCGATAAGAGGGTTGTGTATGATGCTGAGTTTTATAGATGATGTTATGTTGTTGTATTCATATTTTGGATGCTTGAATTATGGCTCTTCTTGAGTCATGCTAGATTGAATGGTACTTGTCACATTTTTAAACTCTTAGAAAAAATATATATAAGGATTATATGTGAAATGATGCAACGTGTTGAATAAATTGTAGCTGGACATAGTGATGTTTGTGGTCTTATTAAGACATCCTCAATTGGTGCATATTTATTCTTTGTGACATACATTGATAGCTCTAGTAGATTTACATGTGTTTACCTTTTGAAGATGAAGTCAACGGTATTTGTGGTTTAAACAATTTTTATCTATGTGAGAGAGAGACATTCACGCTCTTCTAAGTATGGATCTAATGTGCCTCATGTTCCATAAGACAATGAAGTGGCTAGGAGGAAAAATAGAACTCTTATAGAATTGACACGAGACATTGATTATATATGCTTTTTTCTCATAACTTCTTATTGGAAGCTACTATGTGCTACTAATTACATGCCGAAGAGTCATTCAACCAAGGCTTTGCTAGTAATTACATCTTATCAAACTTGGTATGCTAGAAAACCTTCTATAGTACATCCCCATTTTTTAAGATACTTGGTTTATGCTCGTGCTTAAAAAATATTGGATGATAAAAACTATGACATGCATTTTTATGGGTTATAATGAAAGTAACACCTAATATTTTTTTAATTATGTATATAAAATGCAACAAAATGTGTTTGCTCATGATATCTTTAATAATATGTTTTTATAATAAGTGTTTCTCGATAAGGTACGTCTAGGTGATGGTTGCCCCAGGTAAGACTGATGTAACATTTTTCTCTGTGTTTCTACTCTCTCTCTCTCTCTCTCTCTCTCTCCCATTGACTATAACTTGGACTAGACATCAATCAACTCTTGCCCTTTGACTCTAGCTTTTGGACTTTCCTACACTCCCTCTCAATCAATTTGAGCTAAATTTAGTCATTAGGGCTGATGTCCTGAGAATTGAGAGAGGGAGGATTTGGATCTAACTACCCCTCTCTCTAGGATAGAAGATGGGGTTTTATTGGAGCCACTTCCTACACCTTGGAGGATGGATTTATGTTCAACCATAATACATGGACATGCACCTCTCCCACAATATGTAGGTTGTTATTGGATAGATACACGCCTCCTCCCATAAGTTGAGGATAGAGTTGCAAATGGATAGATGTTCCAGCAGAGGATATGATATGCTAGCTTTGTGGTAGAGAGCTAGAGACGAAGGAAAACTACATATGCATGTTGGGGGTAAAGGTAGCTATGTCTAATCGTCCATGTATTCATTACACTAACAATACGTGTACACTTGTACATTGTAGGTGGTGGGTGTCTATCATTGTCACTTCATTCTTTATTCTTTCAGTGGCATTTGAATAAGAGAAGGCTGATCACACATTGTGATTATTAGAGTTTTCATGTATGCTCTCTCTCTCTCTCTCTCTCTCTCTCTCTCTCTCTCTCTCTCTCTCTCTCTCTCTCTCTCTCTCTCTCTCTCTCTCTCTCTCTCTCGCGTTCCATCCACCATAGCTCTTGCTTTCGCTTTGTGTGCTTTGACTCGGACTCTTACCTTTAAATTGGTATCAAAGCCAACTAGTCAAGGAGCTTTTTCATCCTTTGCTTCAATCTAAATTCAAAGCTTCAACTCAAGGTTTCATGGTAGCCATTGTTTCTTCCTCTTCAGGTATGCATTGAGTCTTTCTCTCTTTCGACTTGTTCCAACTTGCTTCATACTTGTTGAGATTCCCAAGGCTTAGTTGAGCCTTGTTGAGTGCTTATTGAGAGAAGCAACTATTTTATTCATTTTGAGTGGATACAGAGTATACTGTAGAAGTTGCGGGATAGCTTTGGTAGATTTATAGCATTGTCGTATTTTAGCCATAACTTTTGTATACAATATCAGTTTTAGGTGTTCTATAGCTAGAAAGAAAGAGTGCAACAAGATCTAAGGTACTCAGAGTTAATTCTATGCAAATTTTAATTCTTTGTTTCACACAAAATATAATCATTTTGGTTTGGATAACAAACGGTAAATTCCATCATGTATGTTTGATATTTTAGGGATGCTATTTTGGTGCTCCAATGGTATGGTTATATTTTTGGATTTAAGCTTGAAATAGATAAGATTTCAGTCATATGAGTATTGTAATAATGTGATAGCGATCATTTATCAATGAAAATCTTATCCTTAATGCTCATTAATGCTTTATAGGATACTTAGTGGATGTAGTGCTACTTTGGTTGTTTTGTATACTTTTCAATATATTATGATATGCTTTTGAGTTGAGATTTGGGTTCCATTACATTGATCTTGGCTGTGGTTACATGCCTTGGTTACTTTAGTGGCTTATGCAATTATGGACTTAAAGAATCTATTGGATTTTATGTTCTCAGCTTATGATCTTATATCTTGGATACTTAGATGTCATGTACTTGATATTGTGAGCTTGTATTGCTCATTAGGCATTCGATTTTGTTCCAATGGAAGTTACATGTACTACTTTGGATGTTACATAGAGCTTTGGATTTATACAATTGAGGTTAATCTTACTTTCATCGAGAGCGTGGGATACTTAATTCATGTACATGCTCTTTTGATATATATTGGATGCAATTACTCTACGGTGGGTTGATTTGATCATCTACTTTTTGGACATGGTACTTATGTTTGTCAGTGATATTTATATGCTTTTGGATTATGTATTGAGCTTTACTTAGTGGGTGCTGAGTTGAAGCGGAAGTAGATTGAGAAAGAGAGCTGAGAGCAGACACAATAATCGAGGAGTTTAAGGACTCAGAGCTAAAGAGTGTTTGACATTGATAGAGTGAGAGTGAGCCGTCGAATGGGTGTGTACCAGTGTGGTACACATAAAGAATGAAATAATATATTTATACTTAGGATACGGTACACTTACACTCGTTAGGGTGGGTTCACATGTGTGAAGAGGGAGAGCGCGTAAAGGGTCTTTATACCCAACAACCTCCCACTTAAAGATCCTAAGTGAATCTTTAACCAACTCCCACAAGTCTAATGCAATGCTCATGTGGAGCCTTTGCAAGACTTTTAGTGAGAACATCTATAGGGTTATCTTGTGATTTGATCTTAGTTAAGGTGACTAGACCATCATCCAGAACCTGTTTGATAAAATGATATCGAACATCAATATGTTTGGTACGTGCATGAAACATGGCATTCTTAGCCAAGCATACAATGCTCTAGCTATCACATCTAAGTACATGTATTTTGGTGGATAACCCAAAATCCTTGACCAAACGACCAAGACAAACTGTTTCTTTTGGAGCCTGAGTGGTTGAAATATATTCAGCTTCAGTGGTAGAGAGTGCTACTATTTTTTGCAATCTAGGGCACCAAAAAACCGTCCCACTTGTCAAGGTAAAGATATACCCGCTAGTAGATTTGTGAGTATCCAAGTCATCTACTATGTTTGCATCGCAATACCCCTACAAATCCAACGTACCCTTGCCATAGCAAATACATTTTCTTTGTGTGCCCTTAAGGTACCATAAGATACATTTCATTGCTTCCCAATGTGCTTTGCTAGGATTGAACATGAACCTGCTTACAACTCCCACTGCATAAGCAATGTCAGATCTAGTCGCAACCATAACATACATGAGTGAACCACAAGTTGAAGCATAAGGAATACTCTTCATGGTATTGGCTACCTTGTCATCTTTTGGGCAAATTACTTTGCTAAACTTAAGGTAGGATGGAAAAGGTACACTAAGAGGCTTAGAATCATACATAGAAAAATGATCAAGTACTTTGCTGATGTACTTTTCTTGTGAGAGAAATAAGAGTTGTTGCTCTCTATCTTGTGTGACACGCATGCCCAAAATATGATCAACTGCACCTAAATCCTTCATAGAAAAGGCTGAATTCAGTTGCCTTTTCAATGCATTAATCTGACTTTTATACTTACCAGCAATAAGCATAACATCCAGATAAAGCACAAGTATAAGAAGGCTTCCATCATCAACCTTCTTAATATATAAGTAGTGATTTGCACGCACTACTTTTAAAACCATGTGAGAGCATGAAAGAGTTAAACTTTTTATACCATTGTCTAGGAGCCTGTTTCAAACCATACAAGCTTCTCTTAACCTTACATACCATATGCTCCATTTCATGTATAACAAAGCCTTCGGGATGTTTCATGTATAGCTCTTCTTCCAAATCACCATGCAAAAACGTAGTTCTAACATCCATTTGATCAAGTTCAAGATCCATAGATGCTACTATGGCAAATAACACTCAAAGAGTGGTCATTTTGACAATAGGAGAAAATACTTCTTGAAAATCAATGCTCTCATTTTGTATATAGTCCTTAGTCATAAGTCTGGCTTTGTATTTAGATTTGCCATCCACACATTTTATTTTATAGACCCATTTGTTAGGAATGGCTTTTCTATCCTTGGGCAATATAACCAAGTTCTAAGTATCATTTTGATATAGTGACTTCATTTCTTCCTGTATAGCTAGCTCCCACTTTTTCTTTAACTCACATGATAAGGCCTCTTTATATGTAAGAGGCTCACCTTCATTTGTAAGCAAAATGCAGTCCAAAGAAGGATCAAACCTTTCTATAGGTCTTCTAACACGTGTAGACCTTCGTACCCAATGATCTGTGTTATCAGGTAGTGGATCCATATCCAAGGGAATGTCGACGATCTCATTGTTTGGCTACTGAACTACATGTTTAGGTTGTTGTAATACAATTTAAGGCTGGTGTAATTCATTTTCAACATGTTGATTTTGGTGCTCAAGTTGATGTTCAGCCTCCCCTTGCTACCCATTTTCATCTGGCTCAATAATGATACGTTGATTATCATAATCAACATCAAAAGGAGCTGAATTTTCAATGGTTGATGGCTGCTCTAGTAATTATCATGCTAAAATTTAACTTTCTTTTTGTTTGAGTCATTAGATGTGACATTTTTCAGTAGCTTTGACTCATTGAATATCACATCCCGGCTGTGTAGCATATTTTTTATGCTTGGAACCCAAACTCGATAGTCCATTTCCCCTTCATCTCCATAACCCATGAAGATATCTCTATGAGATTTCATGTCAAGTTTGGTTCTGCTATCAACATGTACATGTACATAGCATTCATAGCCAAAGACTCTTAAGTGGTCATATAAAGTAGGTTTGCCAGACCAAATCTCTTTAGGAATACCATTGTCAAGTGCACGATGTGGAGATCGGTTGCAAACATGCACCACTGTTTTAAGTGCCTCTTCCCAAAACGATTGCGAGAGATTATCTCTGGAAAGCATGCACCGAATCTTCTTACATAATGTGCGATTCATTCGCTCAGCCACACCATTAGAAGATGGATTGTAAGGAGTTGTAAGCTCTCGTTTAATCCCATTGTCACCACAAAATTGATTGAATTCTTTAGATACATACTCTCCCCCATTATTTGTTCTTATGCATTTTAACTTGAGGCCTTTTTGAGTATTAACCAATGCATAAAACTTTTTAAAAGCATCAAATGCCTCACTTTTTTGCTTAAGCAAGTAGACCCATAGCTTCCTAGAGTGGTCATCAATAAAAGACACAAAATAATGGAAACCACTATGAGTTCTTATTGGCATGGTGGAAACATCAAAATGGACTAGATCCAAGATACATGCCTTTCTAGAGGCTCCATGAGAGTAGGGACTCTTTACATGTTTATAAAAAATACAATCATCATAAAATTCAAGCTTTGAACTTTTCACATTAACTCTTCCAAGTGAAGAGAGTGCTTGCAAACCCTTTTGGCTCATATGTCCAAGACACTTGTGCCATAACTCCATGGGTGACTATACTTCAGCAACTGTAATAAAATTTCCAAGTAGTGCCTTGCAGTAGAGATAATATAGAGTTCCCTTTTTACCAACTCTAGTGATTAGCATAGATCCTTTCTATATTTTCCACATGTCACTACCAAAAGTAGTGAAGTAACCTTTGCTGTCAAGCTGCCCAACAGAAAGCAAGCTCTTCTTAATGCCAAGAACATACCTAACATCATGAAGAATCAATTCTTGACCATTTTCTAGAGCCAGGTGTATGGTGTCCATTCCTTCAATATCACATGCATGATTGCTGCCAAGGTAGACTTTTCCAAGATTACCTTCTGCATAAGTAGAAAAACACTCCAAAGATGGAGTTACACGAAAAGAAGCACCACTGTCAACAATCCATGATTGTGACAAACCATCATGAGCTGACAACAAAGCATCTATCACATCTGTTTTAGTGATATACATGTCCTCCATTGTCATAGCAAGCGAATTTGAAAATGCAACCAGCAAATCAATATCTTTATCATCTTCTATCTCCTCAATAACAACACTAGATACCACATTTACTTTTTTCTATCTCTTTAGGGGTAGAGCTGCCGTCCTTATCATTCTTTTTGCATTTTGCATTAGTCTGCGTCTCACGTTCTTATTCCTTTTTAAAGTACATGCAATCGGGCTTTTTATGCCCTTTGCGACTACATTGATAACAAGTTACATCTTGCTATTTTTCCTTGCTCTTGCTACGATTTTTATTTTTATTTGCAGCATTATACATTTTTTCAGGTCTTTCTCTTACATTTTAGGCTGATCCATTGTTTTCCCCACTTGCCTTGCGTCTAATCTATTCATTCAGAATAGAACTACACATAGCATTAAATGTCAAGTTGGGATTATTGCTCAATGACACAACCAATGCTTCCCATGAATCGGGCAAAATCATGAGCAAGAAGATAGTCCTCAATTTAGGATCAAAAGCTGGCAAACTCGCATCCTGTATAACTGACTCAAAATACTAGTGAAAGCTTTCAAATGCTCTGAAGTAGCTTTGGACTCATCAAGCTTCAGGCTAACCAACTTCCGCATGAGATGTACCTGATTGATAGGAGTTGTATTCTCATAAGTAGCCTTAAGCTTTTCCTAGACTACACAGGCAGTATCAAGCCATTTTATATCAACCAAGATGCCATCTGTGATGACCATTTTAATGTAAGTAATGGCCTTTTTATTCATTTTAGCCCAATCCTTATATGACAAAGCGACATGCTTATGTTCTTCTAAAGCATCATCACAATCCTTTAAAAAAACTATACCATGCATACGATCTTTCCAAAGATCAAAACCATTTTTGTCAAATTTATGAATCTCAAAGAGATTCTATGAGTCAGATGTAGATGCACTGCCAGTCATTTTCATCAATATACAATTGCAATAATGGGTTGAATGCTTTCAGCCAATAACAAGGTTTCTAAATTGTAATAGTAAGTACACACTCTTGTACTTCCAAAGTGTCCAAGAAGTAGATGTTTAGCTGTAAATTTTAGTCTCAAGTATTGATTATAGCATGTGTACGAATCAAATCTGATACATTTGCATTAAGGATAGCTCCCACTTCAGTAGTACATCACCAAAATTCCCAAACGCAATGACCCAAATGCTGTATTTACCATTGTTTCATTGCATAATGAGTATTCAACAATGTATGTACCAATTTCAACATTTGAAGCATCCAAAACTATAAAGACTCCCACTTAGTAGTGAATCTACTGTAGATTTCACTCTCCAGTCTCAACATGACTCAAAAGTACATCACCGATGTGAAAAACCCCAAAATTTCTGCAATGAATCTACTCCAATTGCATAAATACATCATCCAGAGCATCAAGTGCAGGCTAATGTTGGACCCAAATTTTGGGATCCAACAGTGCACAATTTCCAAGAAATTGGCTCATCCAAGCAAAAATTTCACTTGCATTTGAGAATCCCCGAAAAATTTCTGAGACCTCTATACTCAATGTCTGCAATTTATGGTCTAGAGATCACTGCAATATGTGTCAGGCAGCACCAGATTTGGAAAAAACCCCAAATTTTAAGACCTAGACTTGCACAGATTTGCACTCTGTGCTTATAGATGTGAACACTTGGTAGAAGGGAAAAATGAAGTGAAGAAAATCAAAGGGAAAAATGTGGCGTTGACCTTTTGCCTTCCAGTCCGTCGCGACCTTCTGCCATCCCTGTGCAACGACGCCTATCACGTGGATGTCTTCTAGTCCATCACGTAGGTGGTTGTGCATTTGCTTTGCACAACCACGTCAAGTAGCAACACCTCGTCATACAGTCTCCCCCAGTCCCGTCGTGCATGTCTTCATCTTCACGCACTCCGAGTCTGCACAATTGACATTACACTTGCCCACAACTAGTCGCCTCGCTCGACTGTTGACCTTGCGACTTAAGTTTGTTACAACTGTCTACGACTAGTCGCCTGGTACCCTAGTACCTGCTCGTCTACTCCTCGATAGCCTGACATACCGATTGCTTGCTTGTGTGAGCCATTGGCTCTGTTACCAGTTTGCTGAGTTGAAGTGGAAGTAGATCGAGAAAGAGAGCTGAGAGTAGACACAATAATTGAGGAGTTTAAGGACTCAGAGCTAAAGAGTGTTTGATAGTGACAGAGTGAGAGTGAGTTGTCGAATGGGTGTGTAGCAATGTGGTATACACAAAGAATGAAAGAATATATTTATACTTAGGGTACGGTACACTTACACCTGTTAGGGTGGGTTCACATGTGTGAAGTAATATATACACGGGAGAGCGCGTAAAGGGCCTTTACACCCAAAAGTGGGTTATTCATTTGGCAGCTCTTCTCTCTTTACCTTGAGATCTTCTATGTGCATGATGTCTATGCCTACCACAAGTATGATTATTGACACACTACAATTGTAATAGCTGTCAATGGTGGCGGTTACTCCTGGTCTTTCTTTCTTGGTTGCTTACACTTAGTTATTGGCATATTGTTATAGTTTATTATACAACTTGTTATTTTAGTTTTATACATTCTATCTAAGGGTAATCACTTGGATTTGATAATTACTTGAATTAGTAGACAACTCATTCTTTTGGCAATTTCTCTTGCTCAAACCTTGATTAGGTTGTGATTTTGGGGTTGTTTTGCTGTCATTTACAACATCATGTTTGTCTTGGATTGTGCTTTTATCTCTTACATTCTGGCTGGCGGGTAGAATAACTGTGCTATCTTTAACATTGAGAAGTTGGATGGCACAAATTATAGTTATTGGAATGCACAAATTTAGCAAATTCTATTGTAGAAAGCACAAATTAAGCCATTGTCTCTAAGTAGGTCTGCTATAATGTTGTCTCTGATGGATAGACCACATGGAAGTTACGTGATAAGATTCACAATGTTTATGACAAGCAGAGTCTTATCTCTTAGATGTACTGGTTGAAGCAACTCATGGATCTTTATATGGAGGAGGAAACCTCCATGTTTGCCCACTTGAATGAGTTTCATTATATTTTCAGTCACTTGTTTTTATAGAAAATTGAATTTAGGGAAAATGTTTCTCTCTTATTTTTGCTGGTTACATTGTCGGAGTCATGTGATACATTCGGTACTAGTATGTGTGCAAATATACCTACTAATGGGCTAAAATTATAGGATGTACTCTTGAATGAAGATGTTAATAGAAAGAATATTAATGCTTCCTACACCTCTCATGCTTTGATAGTCAGAGGCAATATTGATAGAAGTGATAATGACCGTCAAGGAAGAGACTCTCAGAAGTATTGTTCTCAATCACATGGATAGTCTTGTAGTAAGTCCCGTGGTCGTAAGTCTGCATTGACTTGTCACTATTGTGGGAAACAGGGTCATATTCAACCATAGAGCCATAAAATGTGTGATGAGACAAGTGCAAAGAAAAGGGAAATGATAAAATGCATGAAAAGAATAATGATCACAACATTGTCCCTAGCAAGTCCAGTGTTAAGATTGAAGAGATTAATATTGTGTAGACTAATTGTGATGATGACTTCTTTTTCTCTTAATGCTTCACAATTGATTGATACCTCATTTATCGATGCTGAGTGTTGGTTGCTTGATTCATGGGCTTCATTTCATGTCACCCCTCATCGAGAGTGGTTTCACTCCTATCGCAACATGGCAAGATTTGTTAGATTGGGTAATGACCCGGCATTGAATATTGTTGGTATTAGAGATGTCTAGCTACAAATTCCTTCATGCAGTATCTTTACTTTGAATGATGTATGCTTTATTCTGGCTTTGACCAAAAGTTTACTTTTGGCTAGATAGTTGGATGATATAGGTTATGTTGTATCTTTTGGTGACTCGTCATGAAAGCTTTACCCATGAGAATCTTGTCCAAGTACCACGAGGTGTCAACTTTGGCACTCTTTATTCCTTGTATATGGGTCTATCAATCATGTTTTGGTGGTGGATTTTGTACCACATGTATTGTTATGGCATCATCACCTTGGGCACGCCATTAAAGGAAATGAAAATGCTTATCCTTTTGCACTATCTTTTGCCCCTTGACTATAAGTGTTTTGATTCTTGTGATCATTATCTTTATGGCAAGCAGACTCGTAACTCTCATAAAAAGTCTAGCATTATGCACATAGGTGAGCCTCTAGCTCTTGTTCATTTTGGTGTTTGCGGACCTATGTCTTGCAAATCATTAGGTGGTGTAAAGTATTTCGATATTTTCATCGATGATTACTCCTATAAGGTTTGGGCATACCCCATAAAGTAGAATTCGAAAGTCTTGACTACCTTTCAATGTTGGCTTGCTTTTATTAAGAACCAGTCTGGGCATAGACTAAAATACTTATGATTTGACAATGGGAGCAAGTATGTATCTAAAGCCATTGAATAGTTTTGTGATGAGAGGGTATTAAGCATCAGTTGATGGTTCCATATACTCCACCACAAAATGGTATGGGTGAGTGCATGAATAGGATGATTCAAGAGTAAGTCCATAGTATACTTGGATAGGTAGGATTACCACAATACTTTTGGATTGAGGCAATTACTATTGTCGTATATTTGATTAATCGATTTGCATGCATTGCTCTTGACTATCAAGTTGTAGAGGAGGTATGGATTCGAAAATCTCCATCATATGCTCATTTGTGTATCTTTGGTTGTTATGAGGCTCTCTGTCATGTTCCCAAGGATAAGCATAATAAGCTAGATCCTAAATCTATGAAATGCATCTTTCTTGGTTATGGGGATGTAGGTGAGATGGGCTATCTCCTATGGCATCCATAGGTTGGGAAGATCATCCGTAGTCATGATGTTTTCCATAAAGAGAAAATGCATAAGTAGCTAGAGCAGGTTGTTGAGGTGCACAAGGTGATATTTCAGGAGGAGTCTTCTATTACTGTATAGCCATCTAGACAACCTACAACAGCAAGTTGATGCTTTGGTGTTCTAGGACCATGATGTTAGATATGAGTTATAGGCTCCACAACTATCTACTAGAGATAGATATCATCTTGATCGGTTTTCATTCTCTATGGATTATTTTATGGTGACAGATGTTGGTGAGCCTCTTACCTATGATGAGGCCATGTGCAGAGGTGATAGTTAGTCTTGGGAGATGTCATGCATTTAGAGTATGCCTCACTGTAGAAAAATCATACATGGGATTTAGTTTTGTTGCCTAGTGAAAAATGTCTTTTGCCATGCAAGTGGATGTACAAGTTGAAGAATATCCTTGGATGTCCCAAGCCAACCTATAAGAATATATTGGTTGCTAAGGGTTTTAAGTAGGAGCGTGGTGTTGACTTCGATGAAGTTTTCTCTCTTGTCGTGAAGATGGCTACCTTATGCTTGGTTTTGGCTTTGGTTGCAAAACTCGATTTGGATCTCTATCAAATGGATAACAAGATAGCTTTCCTATATGGGGACTTGTATGATGAGATTTATATATAGTAGCCTAAGGGCTTTGAGAAAAAAGATAGAGAACACCTACTATGCAAGTTGAGAAAGAGCCTTTATGGCCTTAAGCAGGCACCTAGGGAATGGTACCACAAGTTCGATACTTTCATGCATTTCGAGGGATATATTCGTAGTGATATATAGATTTGTGGTTATACATGGAGGAAAAGACTCATGATGGTAACCTTATGATTTTGATACTCTATGTTGATGATATATTGATTGCTCAGTGTGCTCATGATAAGCTAAATTCCTTGAAAAATCAGTTCAAGAAGAGCTTTGAGATGGACATGAAACATGCCTCATATTCTTGGGATACGTATAACACACGATCTCTTTAAGAATCTTATTTACTTGTCACAAGAGTACATCTAGAAGATTCTTGAGCGATTTCATATACAAGATGTTGAGCCTATTGGCTGTCCTTTATCTTCTCATGTGAAGGTTAGTGAGGCCAATTGTGCACAATCTGATGAGTAGAAGGTCGAGATGGCCAAGATTTCTTATACATCTACAATGGGTAGTTTGATATATGCCATGATAGCCACTCGTTTTAACATAGCATTTGTAGTGGGAGTTGTGGTACGCTATATGGCTACACCTAACAAATGGCATTGGGATGTAGTGAAGGGTATCATGAGGTACCTTAAGGGCACTACATATTTGTGCACATATTATGGTAGCCATGATATAGGAGTCATCGGTTACAATGACTATGATTATGCAAGACATGTAAGCAATAGGAAGTCTACCTCTAGCTATGTCTTCACCTTTGCTAGATAGGCTTTTTCTTGGATGTCTGGGGTGTAGAAATGTGGGGCCCTATCTACTATAGAGGCAAAGTATGTTGCATCCACTAAAGCTTGCAAGGAGACCCTCTAGTTAGGTCTGTCTAGTTGTAGACCTTTGTATTATTGATGTGGTTCCTACAGTGCATTTAGATTCTATGAGTGCCATTTAGCTAATCTTCCATGTGAAGATAAAGCACATTGAGGTGCACTATCACTTCACCAAGAAGGTGATAAACAACAAGTTTTTTGAGCTTGGTTGATGAGAATCCTATAGATCTGCACTAAAAATCTCTTAGCGGAACACTTTGCCTTCCTTAGAAAGATGATGGGCATAGGATAAGATGATGTCTATTTCTTATCCTATTGTACTTTGTCACTTTTTTCTTGTTCTCTCGTCTAGGGGCACATTCACCTTCAAGTGGGAGGTTTGTTGGGGATAAAGGCACGTGTCCTTAACCACCTATGCCTAACCACTTGTGTATTCATTACATTGATAATACCCATGCACATGTATACTGTAGGTGCTGGATGTCCATCACTGTCACTTTATTCTTTGTTCTTTCAATGGTATTTGAATAAGAGAAGACCAGTCACACATTGTGATTGTTGGAGTTCCCACATATGGTCTCTTTTTCTCTCCCTCTTACTCTCTTGCTTCATCCGTCATAGATCTTGCTTTGCTCTTGCTTCCCTTTGTGTGTTTTTGTAAAAACATGGATCTAAAACATGGCTTGAGGTAGAAACTATGGAGGTTGGAAGAGAAAGAGTGAGTTTATGAAGACACTGACATGACTGACTATTACACAAGTGAATTAGGTTCCAAGATGGAAGCTTGGACTCATAAACACAATCTTGTGTATAGACTGACAATGACACAACAACTTTATTGAAAGACAAAAGTACTATGACATTGCATTAGAAAAGAGAGCAAGTACAATGCTTTATAGGAAATTGGATGGTAGCACTTCTCCTATTGTGCTTATGGGATTCTAGTCCAGAGCCCTCACTGCTCCATACAAAGAGGCTAAGTAGGTATGATTGTAGAAATCTCAACACCCCTCCCCTCAATCACAACCAGAAGTACAAAGTGTGTAGAGGATTTAGTGAGAGCAATACTTGCAAAGTGTGGGCGCACTAGAAACATGGAAAAATACTAGAGGCTATCACAAAACATGCTAAGTGTGGGTACCACAAACATGGTGGACATCCAAAGGATGTAACAAAGTGTACAGAAGTTGTTGTACAAGGTTACATAAGGAGTTTACAAACTTATGCCAGAAGCATTAGGGCTAGGCAATACAAGGCTAAAAAGGTCTATCAGAATAGAAGGACTAATGAGGCTTGTCCTTCTCCTGGTGGTCTTCTTCTTCTTCCTTTGCTCCATGGTCATCTTCTTCTTTAATTGCAGTAAGATAGGCCTTTAGGGACCTTTTTTTGGTGTGGCAGAAGTTCTCAGTGTGTCTAGTCCTTTTGCAAAATCACAGAAAAGTTGGTCCTTCTTGTCTTTGTATATGTTGCCAACATATAATGCTTGTTCATCTCTAGAGGTGCTTGGTTCTTCCTTAGTTTTTAGCTTCTTTTCCTCCTCTAATAGTGATGCTTGGATATCAACACGCTCAGGGTTTGACATATTGATTAGAGTTGTTGACACATTATTATATTCAGGAGGCAAAATTTTGAGCAGAACACCAATGCAAACATCTTCTTCCATTTTAATGTCGATTCTTGTAAACTGGGTTAGAAGTCCTTCCATGTAATTTAGATGTGTGGCAAGTGATGTGCTGTGGACTTCATTTCAAGCCTGAAAAATTCAATAAAGAGGCCATACTTTGATGAATTAGATTGTGCACCAAACAAAGTGTCAAGTCTCTTCCATGTATCTTATGAAGTATCATGGTTATCCACATGGTGGATATAGCCGATCCTCTAACTCCAGCATGGGCAAGGACTGTCCAACTATTCACTTTAAAGGGGTCAGGTTTCACACCTAGCAGACCCGCATCAAGCTCATCCTAATGAAGAAGGGACTTTGGGCCATCACCAGTGGAATAAGTCCTCAAAAGGAAGCGTGAGGAGATATTGCCTGGATATGGAGATATAAGAGCTCTAAGCAAGGTTGGTACTGCCTAGCTATGGCTGCCATGGAAGGTTGGTAAAGACGGAGTAAGAAAATGAACTCATTGGTTGTGGACTTGAGCTAAGCTGAGTTGGAGAGAGGCTGGAAGGGGGGTTTACTGATCTGAACTGATGTATGCTTGCTCACCATGGCTCTGATACCATGTAAAAACATGGATCTAAAACATGGCTTGAGGCGGAAGTTATGGAGGTTGGAAGAGAAAGAGTGAGTTTATGAAGACACTGACATGATTGACTATTACACAAGTGAATTAGATTCCAAGATGGAAGCTTGGACTCATAAACACAATCTTGTGTATAGACTGACAATTACACAGAGACTTTACTGAAGGACAAAAGTACTATGATATTGCATTAGAAAAGAGAGCAAGTATAATGCTTTATAGGAAACTGGATGGTAGCACTTCTCCTATTATGCTTATGGAATTCTAGTCCAGAGCCCTCACTACTCCATACAAAGAGGCTAAGTAGGTGTGATTGCAGAAATCTCAATAGTTTCCACTTAGACTCTACCTTTCAATGTGAATGTACAATGTATTATGACATATGGGGAAGGTATCACTACCTTTTTTGTGAGGGCTTTGGATCTCTTTGTCGTGTCATGGAGTATGACTAGAGATGTTTATGGTTTTTCCTCCTAGAGCTTCAAAGGTGCTACAAGATAAGAGACTAACTTGCCTAGAGAGACCTAAGAAGAGAGCAGTGATGGATTCCTTTCATATATCAGATCCCATAGGCACTACTAGCTTAGTAGACACAAATCCATCTTGCTAGACTACCCCTATTGCATGCCACAGAGTTGCTAGTATATTTGATGCGTATGGAAACTAGGTCTAAGAAATGTGGATGGATAAGGATGGATGAGGTGGGAGTCAAAGAGGACACACACAAATGGATGGAATGCATTCCATAAGCAAAAAGAAGGAAGAGTGTCCAAGCTCAAAAGCTATAAAACAATATACTTGCTCCACTATCAATCAATCAAGTATATGAAGGGAGTAAGCTTGGAGTGGAAGCACATGAGCGGAAGCAAGAGCTATGGTGAAAGAGCGAGAGAGAGAGAGAGACATAAGATGTAAAAACTCCAACCATCATAATGTGTGACTGATCTTCCCTTTATTGAAATGTCGTTGAAAGATTAAAGAATGAAGCAACAACAATGGATGTCTGCCATGTGCACTATACATGCGTGTGGGTACTGTTAGTGTAGTAATACATGGGTAGCTAGATACATGCACCTTTATCCCCAACAACCCCCCACTTAAAGGCGAGTGTATCATTGGTGAGGAGATAACAAGAAAAAAGTGACAAAGTAAAAATGTACATAAGTACAACAGGACGAGAAAAGATATCTCATCCAATGCCCATCAACTTCCTAAGAAAGGTAAAATGTTCCACTGAGAGACTTTTTGTGAGGAGATCTATAGGATTTTGGTCACTTAAGATCTTGACAAGGTCAATAGACTTGTCCTCAATGACCTCCCTGATGAAGTGGCAACACACCTTAATGTGTTTCATCTTCACATGGAAGACATGATTCTTAGCTAACTAGATAGCACTCATAGAATCCAAATGTAGTGTAGGGACCACACTCGTAATACCAAGGTGGCCTAACCAAGGAGCCTTCTTACAAGCCTCAGTGGCTGCAACATACTAGTGCCTCAATAGTAGAGAGGATTATGCATTTTTGCACCTTGGACATCCAATAAATAGCACCTCTAGCAAAGGTGAAGACATAACCAGAGGTGGACTTCCTACTGTTTGCATGTCCTGCCTAATCAAAGTTAGTGTGCCCCATGACTTGTGTATCCTGGCCACCATAACATATGCACATAGATGTTGTGTCCTTCATGTACCTTGTGATACCCTTTACAACATCTTAATGTCGTCTTCCAGGTGTAGCCATATAGCGTGCCACAACTCCTACTGTAAATGTTATGTCAGGATGAGTGACTATCATGGCGTACATCAAACTACCCATGATGGATGCATAAGGGATCTTGGCCATCTTAGCCTTCTACTTATCAGACTATAGAAAATTGGCTTCACTAACCTTCACATGAGAAGGTAGAGGACAACCAATAGGCTTACCATCCTACATATGAAACCGCTCAAGGACTTTCTAGATATATAGATAAAGAAGCTCCTCAGAGCAATCATGTGTGATGTGCATCCCTATTGAGAATAGCAAATGATGCTTAATATGTATGCCCATAGAGGCTGAATGTGTGCCCAAAAGAGGCTTGCCCATAAGTGGCTTTGTATAAGAGATGTGACAAAGATGTATGCTCTAGAAGCTCTAGGAAGAGATGTCCTGAATCCCATATGCACAGTGGAGAAAAAGGGGACTATCATGAGCCTATGAAGCGATCTACCTTCTTATCATTCTATAATGGAATACAATTGTACTTTGTCCTTTCAGTCATAGTCAATGTCATACTCAAGATTGTGTTTATAAGCTTTCATCTTGGAACCTAATTCACTTGAGTAACAGTTGGTCTATCTAATCTATGCCATCATGAACATTGTCTTTGTGTTTCATCCGCCATAGCCATGCTCTAGATCCATACATTTTCAAATGGTATCAGAGCCCAGCTAAGCATGGCAGAGCTCCATAAATTTCTTCCCTAGTTTCTTTTCACCTCTAGTAATCTCTATTCAATTTACATCGAGCTCATGACTCCATTTTTTCGACTTCAACTTCATCTTGACCTTCATACTGCTATAGCTAGACTACACCTACCCTACTTCGAGCTCTTGAATCTTCCTCCACAAGCCAAATCTCGCCAAACATCCTTTTGAAAAAGTGTTCCTTAACTCAATAAGGATCTTTGTGTCACTTTACAGTAGAACATTGGGGTCTCTGCTGCCCACCATTGCACAAATTATTGCTTGCTGTCAGTGTATGTGCTTGCAGACTATCATACCTACTGACCTTGGAGGAGGTAGTGTGTGGAAACTAGGTCATTTCAGGATTTGCATCCTTTTGGAGACTTCCTCTATAGGTCAAGGCGCACCCTCTCAGCATCTCAAAGCCTAATATAATTGAGGATAGTAGCCAACATTGACGTTTCTTTCAGATCTGGCACAGTTTGTGTTGAGTAGTAATTCGTGCATCATCTCGACCTACACACGGTGCAATCTCTACTGCCGCCATAGGGCTTTGGTAGTCCTCCAAGTGGGCTAACATGACCCAAGAGGGTTTCCCAAAATTCTTCCTTTACTACTCACATAGAGCAAAACCCTAGCTGTTTGTCTGTTGGCAGCCATAGCTAGAAAACTCAAAGCTTGACTTTCTCTTACTATTATCCTCAACAATGATTTTAATCATTGAGCTACACTCTCTGGAGCTCAATATAGATCTGGAAGTGCCTAAATAAGCTCAGAGAAGCCATCCACAAAGTTCATGAGAAATCACCGACATTCAAGATTAAGCTCAAGCATAGTATCCACCATTGGTACTCAACTAGTGTTATTTGACACTAATCTACTTGTGTTCTTGGGCAACTCACTTTCTGGTATTATCTCAGCTATTTGAAGTTGATCAACATGGCATAACTCCAACAAATAGACAAGTTCAATGGAGAAGGCTTTCATGTCTGGAAGGAGAAGATTGTGTACCACCTTATGCAGAAGGACTTGTGGGACCTGTTTGAGGATGATGCAGATAGCAAGAAGGAGGATGATGAAGACGGGTTCTTTGAAGAAGACCAACTCAAGACAAAGGAGTGGAAAAAGATGAACAACAAGGCTCTAGGAATCATTGCTTGGGGACTATCTGATGATGTATTACACCATATATCTGGCATCAGAGATACTAAAAAGGCTTGGGATGAGCTTGATAGAATCTTTGGAAGTCCAGCCAAGAATTGTAAGGTAAAGTTGTTAATGCAGTTCTATAAGCTTGACATAAAAAATAGCACTTCAATGACTATGCATATTAACAACTTCAAAAGTCTAAAAACTTAACTTGCCACTTTGAAGAAAACAATAGATGATGACGAAGCCATTGCTGTACTCCTTGCTAGTGTAAACCTGGATCCTTATGAAAATCTTGTCTCTACTCTCAGCAGTGTACCTAATTTTTTAGAGAAAGATATTGAGCACTCTCTTCTTGATGAAGAGAATATACAGAAGAACAAGAATGCAAAAGATGGTATCCCATCATCTAGGGAAAATCTCTTATACACCAAAGGAGCTGTTGGAGCAAAAGGTCAAGGTCGAGGATTCAACTCTGACAACAAAGATCGGATGACATATCATTATTGTGGTAAGATTGACCATATATCCAGTGAATGTTTTCACCATAAAAGAGCACAACAGGTGCAGAACGATAGCCACTAGAATCAGTTCATGAATGAAAGAGAAGAAGAAGAAGATACTTCTGCCATCAACAACTCTGACATATTGTTTTGAAGATCTTATGCTTTTCTATAGTGGATTTTTTGTTTCCCTTAGTGGATTTGCTATGTAAAAGAAACCCTTGCCATGTAAAGTTTCAAGCTTTAACTTGACTAGGCTGCCTATGAGGTAGTCTCTCGAGCCATGTCATCATGTAGGGGGAGAAAAAGCCAGCAAGTAAAGGAACTCATCATTTGAGGGGGGGTGTTGAGAATAGCAAACAATTCTTAATATGTATGCGCATAAAGGCTGAATGTGTGCCCAAAAGAGGGTTATCCATAAGTAGCTTTGTATGAGAGGTATGACAAAGATGTATGCTCTAGAAGCTCTAGGAAGAGATGTCTTGAATCCCATATGCAAAGTGGAGAAAAAGGGGACCATTATGACTCTATAAAAGTGATCTACATTCTTATTGTTCTATGATAGAATACAATTGTACTTTGTTCTTTCCGTCATAGTCAGTGTCATACTCAAGATTGTGTTTATGAGTCCAAGTTTTCATCTTGGAACTTAATTCACTCGACGAGTAATAGTTTGTCTATCTAATCTATGTCATCATGAACATTGTCTTTGTGTTCCATCCGCCATAGCCATGCTCTAGATCCATGCATTTTCACAATCCCAAGAATATGCAAGGCCTGTCTCATGTCGTTCATCTCAAAGATCTTCTTGAGCCAAGTTTTCAAGGCATCTAGCTTATCATGAGCTTTCCTAACAATAAGAATATCATCCACGTAGGGTACCAAAATCATAAGGCTGCCATCACGAGCCTTCTTCGTGTATAAACATGGATCCATAGCACTATGAATTTAAGCATATCATCCACATAGAGTACCAAAATCATAAGGGTGCTATCACAAACCTTCTTTGTGTATAAACACGGATCCATAGCACTACAAATATATCCATGTGTATGCATAAAAGCATCAAGATTTGTGGTATCATTCTCTAGATGCCTGCTTAAGGCCATAAGGGCTCTTTCTCAACTTGCACACTAGGTGTTCCTTGCCTTTTTCTTCAAAGCTAGTAGGCTATTACATATAGATCTCATCATACAAGTCTCCATGTAACAAAGCCATCTTTACATCCATTTGGTAAAGGTCTAAATTGAGTTGAGCAACCAATGCTAGTACCAAGTATCGGGTCATCATTTTGGCCACAGGAGAAAAGACTTTGTTGAAGTCAACACCATATTCCTGATTGAAACCCTTAGCTACCAATTTGGCCTTATAAGTGGGCTTGGAGCATCCAGGGATACTTTTTAGCTTGTATACCCACTTGCATGGCAATGCCTTCTTGCCATTAGGCAAAGGAACCAAATCCCATGTATGGTTAGTCTGTAAAAGGAGTCATACTCCAACTGCATAGCCCTGTCCCATGAGTAACTATCATCTGTGTGCATGGTCTCATCATAAGAGAGAGGCTCACCTCCTATATCTATTATTATAGCATAATCCAAGGAGAGCATAAAGCGCTCAAACTTACATCTTTGGCTCTATTAAAGTGTCTCAAAATAGGCTGATCCTACACAATAGGCGGGGCTTGGGCCATTGGAGCATCAACTAATACTGTAGGCTATCTAGCTCGTTGTATGGGAGTAGGAGGCTTCTCTTGAAAGATCACCATGTGTACCTCAACCACCTGCTCAGGCTACTCAGGTATCTTTTTCTAATGGAAAATGATATCATGGTTGCAGATAACCTTACAAACCTGCAAATCCCATAGGCAGCAATAGCCCATCTCACATGCATCCCCATAACTAAGAAATATGTTTTTCATGGACTTAGGATCTAGCTTATTACACTTGTCCTTGGGAACATGACAGAATGCCTCACAACCAAAGATGCCCAAATGAGTATATGATGAAGCTTTTCTAGTCCATACCTCCTCTGCAACGTAGCGATCAACAGTAATGCAAGGTGACCTATTAATCAAGTGTATGACAATAGTAACTGCCTCAATCCAAAAGTGTTGGGGTAAGCTTGCCTAGCCAGGCATATTGCGGACTCTCTCTTGAATCATTTTGTTCATGCGTTTGGCAATACCATTTTGGGGAGGTGTATAGGGGGCAATCAATTGACATGTAATACCCCTCTCATCGCAAAACTACTCAAAAGATTTCGAGAGATACTCACACCCATTATCTGACCGTAAGTATTTGAGTCTATACCCCCAGATTACTTCTCAACAAGAGCAAGACCACTGAAGGTAGATAAGACATCCAATTTTCGCTTAATAGGGCAAGCCTAGACCTTATGTGAGTAATCATCAATGAATGTGACAAAGTACTTCACACCATCTAGTAATTTACAAGGCATGGGACAATATATATTGGAATGAACAAGAGCTAGAGGCTCATCCATGTGCTTTATGCCAAACTTCTTATGCATACTATGGGTCTGCCTACCATATAAATAATGATCACATACTTAAAACACTTATAGTCTAGGGATGGAAGATACTACAAATTGGTAAGCATTTTCATTTCTTTGAAAGATGTGCTCAAGGTGATGATGCCAAAGAGATACATATGGAACTGTAGCCATAACTAAATCATGGTCACTTGACCCACATAAAAGCAAAGGATAAAGAGTATTGGACTTACCACCACGTGCAATAACAAGATTCTCACATGTAATCTTCCATGATGAATCACCAAAAGAGACAACATAACACACATCATCCATGGTGTTAGCAGAGATAAGGATCTTCATGAGAGTCGGTACATGATGTACATCATGAAGAGTGAACATGCTGCGTGAACCAAAACACAGTTAGACATCACCAATACCAATGATCTCCATGGCATTAGCCAAACTGACAGATCTAGTCATACTATGATAGGAGTGAAATCATTCTCTATGAGGGGTGACATGAAAGAAAGCCCCTGAATCTATCGACCAACAATGAGTATATCCTGAGAAAGCATCAACTACCTGTGAAGCATCCAAAGAAGAAGCATCCGCTATTATCTTTTCGGGTCTCTCAAAGTCAATGCATGTGACGTAGGGGAAGCATCCGCATTCTTTTTGTTCACCTCTTCTATCAAGAGGGCACTCTCAACATCCTACAATTTCAGCCCATCCTTAGCATAGAAAGTCTTGTGAAAAGTGTCCCATGACTTAGGTAGAGTACCAAACAAAAATAAAGGATGCGAAGTATCCTTGAACTCAATCTTCTACGAAGCTAAATGGCCGATGATGGAGTGAAACTCATTCAAATATGGAGATATAGAAGTCTCTTCATTCACGCAAAGGTCCATCAACTGTTTTAGTAAATAAATTTGAGAGAAAGGACTCTACTTGTCATAAAGATTCTTAATCTATATCCAAAGCTCATATGCAGTTTGATTTCCAATTACAATATTGTAGTGAATCTACTTAGAGAGTGATAAAATTATCGTGAACTTGCATAGCTCATTGAGTTCATCCTAATCCTTAGCTATAATGTTTTTGATCCTGGCAACCCCATTTTCAAGTGATATAACTTACAATTTCTACACTAAAGCCTACCATATCTGGGTTGATAGCCTCCAATTTTGTCACCAAAAAAGCTAAAAGTATGTGGCTCTACATCGACAAATTATTCATTTTATCAAAAATTTTTGTACTATGTGCACATTCATTGTACTTCATTGATATATTTTTATGGTGTGTTGTAAATGCTTGGCTTGGAGTTATAAAAGCCAATTGCATATGTTCTTTTATTTTACAACCTTAGGAATCTTGTCTAGAATACATGCAACACATAATTCTTCTACTTTAGTCTTTATGTATGCTCAAAAATATTTGATTTAATAAAGGTTCAAAAGGGTACAATTGGGGTTCTTGGAAAAAAGTGGTTGAGGAGGTTGGAGCACGACAGATTGTGGTGTCTCTTTAACTTCTTTCTTCCCTCTTTTCCAAACTCTCTTTGTCCATCCTTCCTCTTGCTCTACCTTTGTGCTACAACTATGGATCTTGAGTGTGTAGAGAAAGAGGAGGAGCCTCCTGATCTTGTTTCTTGATCAGTGAGGGTGTGTCTTGGGTCTTTTGTGTGTGTGTATTCATGCCAAGAGAGGTGTATTTGCAGGTTTCATGGTGAGGAGCAAAGCTCCAAGCATATATTTTGCTGCTTGGTACCCTAGTTTTGTGCTTCTTGGAGTGCTGGGTGAGAGCAGGTCATGGGTCTTCCAATAGCTGTAGTTGGTCCCATCTAGTTTCTCAACATTGAAGATAGCACTATCGTGAGAACCACTAGGCATAATGAGACCAAGCAAGTATACAAAAGGGCAAGACGGGCTACTGTAATACCCTGCAAATCAGCCCCAAAACCACTGCTAAATCAAGCGAGAGACAAGAGATACTACCACTGTAATGAGTTGTCCACAACCTATCAGCAAAAGCTTGTCAAGTCCAAGCGAGTGCCCTTAAATAGGATGCATAAAATTGAAATGATAGACTAATATAATAAATTGCATCAATATGCCAACAACCAATTGTGAGCAACACAGAAGGAAGAAGCTAGGAACAACCAGTACTGAAGAGACTGTCACAACTGTAGTGTGTTTGTAACCATATATGCAATATGCATAGACATCATGCATAGGGTAGGTCTCAAGGGTAAATGAAGAGAATTACCAGATACATAAACCACTTAGCAAAGCCCAATACATAACCCCCAAAATCATATAAATACCACTAATAACACCCTAATAGACATAATTACTAGGTCCAAACCAAGAGATCAAATCAACCCACAATAGGGTAATTGCATCCAATAAATATCAAGAGAGCTTGTATGTGTCACAATGAGACCCATTGTCTCACTATAATAAGCTCACGCTCAACCTCATAAACCAAATGCTTTGTAGTACATCCAAGTGCCAGTGTGGCTCAATACATAAAGCTAAATAGTTCCCATTGAAACAAAAGTCGAATGCCAAATGAGAAAATAAAGCTCGAAACATCATGTGAATGACATCCAGACATCCAAGATCCATAGAATATACATCTAGAAGCATAAAACCCACTATATATTCTTCAAAGCTCGTAATGGCAATGACAAAAGCAACTGAAGTATAAAATCAAGGTGCCAAAGCATCCAATGCGGTTGAAAATGGAGCCTCAAATGTCACCATAGACATGTCTTGTAATGAATGAAGTTGAGAGGAGAGAGGAAAATGAGCTAAAGAGAGAGAAAGAGAGGAGGAGGAGGAAGAAGAAAGACTAGAAGAGGAGAGAGAAAGACAGGAAAGAGGAGAGAGAGGAGGAGGAAGCCATGGAAGCTAGAGATGAAGGTGAAGAGTATGTTCTTGATAATAATTGGATGCCCTAAACTGGGTCTCTTACACCTCCTATACCCCGATTAGTGTGACTAGGTGTCTAACACCCCTAGTTCTAGTGTATCTTGCTCATTACATGTCCAAGCCCATACATCAGTGCCAAATATGTACATTAGCATATGTCAAACTCGAGAAGCCTATAAGCCTTCAATGCATAAAGCTTTCAAGTGGAATACTTGCTATCCATTGTATATACAACAAAGAACCTTGCTTCAAACTGAGCAAAGAAAGCTCAAACCTATCCACCAAGCCTATCCACCAAGAAGCATCTTAAGACATGTACCAAGCATCCTAGTATCAATGCATATGCATATGAGTATTGATGAAGCTCAAAGAGTGAAGTAATGATTGCCCTTGTTTATATTAGAACAAACTGTCATGAATGTACAAATGATGACTAAGGTATGCACTTACAAAGGATTGTCCAACAGGTCCCAAACAATGTCGAGAGAAGTGCCAAATCTTTTTCAAATGCTATAGGAGCTACAGGAGCTACCAACCTCTATAGTAATGCCAAGGACAAGAGCTGGAAAATTGGTGCAAATCACGCTGATGATGCTGATGGTCTTGCTACTTGCAATGATTTCTTTTGAGCACTTGCTCAGGCTCAAAAAAGGTTACCCAAGCTCTAGAACAAGCCTCAGGTGGAGGGAGCAACTAGGGAAGAAGCGGGAGCAAGATTCATACCTCAGGAAGAAGAGGGCTAGAATTGCCATGGAATCTTCAAGCTGAAGCTTTGTCTTGGGTTAAAGCAAATTGAAGGAAAGAGCTCCTCAATGCCAATGCAATGGCTCTGATACAAGTTGTAGGGAGTGAGCTTGGGGTGGAAGCACACGAGCGGAAGCAAGAGCTATGGTGGAAGGAGAGAGAGAGAGAGAGAGAGAGAGAGAGAGAGAGAGAGAGAGAGAGAGAGAGAGAGAGAGAGAGAGAGAGAGAGAGAGAGAGAGAGAGAGAGAGAGAGAGAGAGAGAGAGAGAGAGAGAGAGAGAGAGAGAGAGAGAGAGAGAGAGAGAGAGAGAGAGAGGATGTGGGAACTCCAACCGTCACGATGTGTGACTGGCCTTTTCTTTATTCAAATGACATTGAAAGAATAAAGAATGAAGTGACAATGATGGGCACCCACCACCTGCAGTGTACATGTGTGCAGGTACTATCATTGTAGTAATACAAGGGCAGCTAGGCATAGACGCCTTTACCTTCAATAGTGTCTCTCTTGCATACATTCTCTCACTATGAACGGCTCTCTCTCATACCCTCCATAATGTCTTCAGTTGTTGGTATCAGAGCCTCATACTTGAGGCTTGTGAGATAAAGAGGCATCCATAGCTGCGGGGACAAAGCTTAAGACAAGGAAGAATGTATTGCTCAAATAAGGTAAAAACTTGAGGTTTATGCTCAAGGTATAAGGAAATATAATTCGTACTTAGTCATTAGCATATTTGAAGGATTCTTGGTGGCTACCATTGAATGTTACAATCATTGGAAGGTTGGTTTTAATCTCTATCAATTTTCACTTCTCTTTATCTCGTGTTGGCTGCCAAGCCAGCTTAAACCCCCAACTCAAGGGGGCTACTTAAGGGGCTTGGCCAAAGGGTTTACTTTTTAAACAGGCTCAGTGCATACTTCCACCAAAAGCACATGGGTTGCTTCTCTGTGTAATAGAGAAATAGAGAACACAAAAGAAAGTAGAGAGAGAGAGGGAGATTGAATATCCAGTTGCATCGCCTGCTATCCATAGATATTCTAGAGGAAATCGACATGTTGATGGCACTCCAAAGGCTTGGACGGACTCACGCCATTTTAGCCATAGTCGATTGCATTTGCTCTAGGATAATCTTAAAAAAAAACCTTAACTACTAAGGTTCTAAACTTTAATAACCAACACACCTTTCAGATTGCAAAATATAGATGGCATTTTATTAGCAAGCTATGGTGTAGATGGCTATCAAAATATAGTTGAAACATGATCTAGTATGGAAGATTTGAAGCTACATGACATTGAGGCATCCTTACTAGAAAGAGAGAGCAAAATTAAATCCATTGGAAGTACTACAATCACTACTCATGACAGTGTCTTCATTACTACAAGAAATGTAAGGCTCAAGTGCAATAATTGTGGATTATCTAATCATGAAGAAAAGAAGTGCAAAAACAAAGGTAAAAATCAATGCAGAATTTGTAAATGCTTTGGCCATTTAAAAAGGGACTACTACTCCAACCAAGCAAACTATGTAAACAAGCCACTTCAAAATTGTGATGTACCTAAATCAAATGAATCCAATGATGTATCTCCATCCAATGGACACGTAGTCTAAATCCTGAAATTGTAATGTCCACCATTGGCACCAATGATATAATCAAGGGGAAAACTTTCCCAATTAATTCAAAGTTATTTGCTTACATCCTATTTTTGGTCGCAACACATGAGCATGATAGGGGACTTAGGGGGGCAATCTTATTTTGTAAACACATCCTTGATGACAATGGTAATTGGGTACAACTAACCATGCATCAAGGGAGGGTTTGTTAGCATATTTGATGTGTATAGGAACTAGGTCTAAGAGAAGTGGATGGATAAGGATGGATGAGGTGGAAGTCAAAGGGGACACACAGAAATGGATGGAATGCATCCGATAAGCAAAGAGAAGGGAGATTGCCCAAGTTGAAAAGCTATAAAACAATGTATTTGTTCCACTATCAATCAATCAAGTATCTCTCTTGTATATATTCTTACTATGAATGGCTCTCTCTTATACCCTCCATTATGTCTTCATGAGTCACACTAGATAGGGCCATTGCACTTTGTCGAGCATGGCGACCTCAACCATGCGGTCAATTTGACTGAGGGACCCATACTATAGTTAGATTAGAGCCATAATTACAAGACATAGGAGACTCACCCCTCAATACATTAGGAGGGCTATCCCCCTGGATCACATCAAGGTTGGGATCATGTGTTGATTTTGACATTTAGAGAGGAGTTACTATAGCTAGACATTTTATACATTCAATTTTTTAGACATAGAGATATTTAGATGTTAGCCTTATACTAAGATGCATTTTTCTTTCACTTTCGTGACCTTATGAGATGACATTTGACAGAGATGTACTTTGGTTTTATCTTATAGGTCATATATATATATATATATATATATATATATATATCTCCTAGAGCCCCAAGAGGAACACCAAGGAAAAGGGGTTTCTACTGCAAGAAAATCTATCTTGAAACATCAACAAGCTTTTGTTTCATTCTTTTGATGACCAAAACAATGAAAATAGCAAATCTTCACACAGCAACATAGTAGATATCTCCCATAGATTTGATAGAATCAACCATAATCTTCAACATCTTCATAAAATCCATCATAAAAGTCAAGAAAACAAAGGAATACACCACTTTTGAATGGAAATAATCTCATAGTGTTCATCTTCAATGTCTTCATAGTTCTCTCTCTATCTCTCATAGTAGATACATTGTTTTTAGGCATAGAACTGAGTTTCTCTCACTTCTCTCTCTCACATACTCTTGCTCTCTCAATAATACATCACAGCCTCACTACAATACTCAAGAATGGCACTCAATTCTCCTCTCTTGGTCGTGGATACGCCTCCCAAAATGTATGTCAGATGCGAAGAGGCACCAGAGACATCATAGTATCCCGTGAAATCTGGCTTCTGTCACTGTTCTTTTGTAACCTTCTATGAATCTTCTGCAGCTACTTCTTCACTTTAATTAGCTTCAATAGAGCTTCCACTCATCCTTTCCTAAAACAAAAACACTTCTCAAAACATCCATACATCCAACATAACACTCAACAAAAACAAACAGAACATACCACAGAGCAACATGACAACAGAAGAACAGAACTACAGAAGCTACAGAGCCTTACAGAAGATCAATAGAGACCATAAAAAACCATAAAAACCAAACCAAATCCAATTCAATCTTTCATAAACCTTTTAACACAACCTCAACCATATCTCAAAACATTCATTCAACCATCTCAATTACCAAAACAAAAATAAAACATAAGAAAATCAGACCTTACAGAACAAACAGAAAAAATTACAAAACCCTACAGAACAACATATCCTCATCAAAAACCATCATAGGCCCTTCAAACATACTCAAACCATTCCAAACACTTTAAAACATCTTCGAATTCAAACAATTCATCACAAAAAATAACCATTCAGCAACAAAAACAACAAAAAACAGCCCAAAAAATATATCATTTCAGCACTCAATATATCCCCACACTTAGAAAGGAAGTGTCATCGCGACCTCAGAAAAAAATGAATAAAAGCTCTAATATCCGCTAAAAATAATCTTCAATCCAGCTCAAATCTACTATCATGACCTCAACATATCAGCTTCATAGAACCTGTATCTAAAATACATATGAAAGGAAAACCAATAACACCAAAAACCATTCAAATACCATAAAACCAAAATAACTCAAACTATTACAGAAATAAGAGTTCAGCATTCAAATTCTCACTGCAACCATGTTATAGCCATCATCAGCAATCTTCACAGCCCCAACATAAAAAAATACCCATATACAAATATAATCTGAATGGTACAAATCCCCAAAAAATTGGAGAGAAAGAAGAAGTTTCCATTAAGAAAGAGAGGATACAATCATGAAAACCCTCCTACTAAGTAGGATGAAGGTATTTCTTCTTAAATTGCATACTAAATTTAAGATGGTCCAAGGCTTTGTTCTCATCTACAAAGTAGGAACATTGTAATGGAGGATATGATAGATCATAAAAGGAAGGTAAATGAAGGGATAAAGAAGGTGGAAAGGACGGAGAATACATAAAAAAGGTATGAAGGGAGTCTTGTGGAAAAATAGAAGGAATAAGAGGAATGGTAAGTGGAGGTTCAGAAGGAGTAGGAGATAATGTAGGATTAATTCTGAGTCAACGAGGCTCCAAAGCAACATCCTCCGAAGGTGGATACCAAGCATGTCCCTTACACCAAAATGTCTGCTCATGATAGGTTCACAAACTCTTTGCTAGCAAAAGCTCAACTGAGTGCACATACATCACTGCCTGTACGATGACATCTCCCACATAAACATTCAAATCTTCTTCATCAGAGATCTGTAAATGACCTGTAAGATACATGAAAGATAGCAACTGGATCTCACGGGAAATCAACTCATCCACAAAGCGATAAAAAATAACTCTCAAGAGATCCGCAGGCTAGAGACTTGACCATCCATCCTCTGGAGGCTTCAAATCCACATTGCTTAAGGATATATATAAAGCAAATCTCTACTAGTTATACTTCACCTAAAAGGAAGGAGAAGGTGACACCAATTTAGTATGACTAACAAAATCATTCTGCATGCAATCCATATGCTGCTGAAGGCATTCAACCTTAGCTGAAAACCCATCACATAGTTTAGCTTTTTGTTGCAACTAATCAAGCTCCTCTTTGGAAGACAAAGTAGAAGATACATGAGCGGGAGGAGAAACAGAAAGAACATCCACTCTTTGGTTAAGTTCTTCAATAAGTTTCTTTTGGGACTCTACAGTTTTCTGAGAGTGCTGCATCTGTTCCTCACTAGTAGCAAGTTTACTAGCCAAAGTGACCATTTTATCAAGGGCAGAATTTTTCTCAATCACCATCAGAGATACATTCTCCTCCTCCAATTTAGCAAGCTTAGATTCCAGCTCTTGAATAGTTACCTTTTGTGAATCCATTAAGGTTGTGGCAATAGTCATTTGGTTATGGATATCACTGAGTGTAGCCCTTTCGGAAGACAGATCCTCCAGTGCCTTACTCAACTGACTGGTTAAGGAATCCACCTTGTCTTGCATGGAAGTGTAAACACTTGTGTGCAATGTTTGAAGACGAAGTGAGGGAGGTTTTCAGAGTAGGTTGGTCATTTGAAACCATATGTGAAAGCATGGGTCCAGATAATATGGTTTGTAAAGATGAAGGAATCAACAAATCTAACTGTCCTTCCTTGTGGGCTACAAATAGATTGGTATAGGAGAGGAATGAAGGAAGGGCATTGCCAGAAACAACATGAGTGGATGCATGTACTAGGGAATCTAGTATAGGAAGATTGGAAGCACCCTTCGCGCGAAGGCGTTTCTAGTGAGAAAACACAACATGGGACTCTTCATCTTCTGAATTAGGTTGCATAGGCTGAGGAGAAGGAACTGAAGATGTAGGCTGCATTGGTAAAGGAGTAGGATCGTGTTGAGATATCGAGCTCCACTCGTGATATGCCAGGGTGACCGTTGTGCATTTATGTCACCGACTTGTCAGTTGGTAGTAGATGCGGTTGGTACACCGCTCATGAATAATAGCTAGATGACAACTATCCTTATCTACTCTAGTTTGTGGTTCAGTTAGTATGCCACCTTAGTTAGTTGAGTTTGGTTTGAAACCCATATATAGGGTTCTTCTATTTCTTTTGTACTTGAGTTCTTTTTGGCTTACACAACTAAGAAGAGGAAAACTGTTTTCAGCCTCCACCCTTGTGTGTATTCCCCCATTGTGCAAGCAAGAAAGCTACAAGTGAGACTCCTTCCTTTTCTCCCACAATCTTGACATGGTATCAGAGCCTTGTTCGTGGTAAGGAGCTCAAGAAAGCAAGCCAAGCCCGCGGCGTTCTGGTAAGAGGACCAGTGTTGCTTTCATTTTTTTGTTTGGGAGCAAGTGTTTGCAGGTAGCACAACCGGAAAGTGCAAGAGTGCATTGTCTTAGGTTGAGATACCCTTCGCGGTGAAGCAAGAGGGCAGTATATGCTGCGGGTGAGAGCTTTAGCCTCAGTGACCCTGTTTTTTTTGATTTGAGGCCATTTCGGGGCCTGTTTTGGAGGTGAAAGTTTTCTGCACGCACTCAGGAAAAGGCCTTGTTTTATGCTGTGCGACCACTGTTCTACAGGTCGGTGAAAAGTTACCACAGAAATTGCATCGCATGCTTGTGTGCAGAGGCATTGGGAGTTACAAAATCATCCTTGGCTCTTGTTTATGCAAAATCGTCACTAGGAAGTGACTGTGTGGTCAAATACCACTTTTGCCAGATTTGCAGATTTGCCCTTGTGAAGGTGAAGCTGTGCTTTTTGCAGTGACAGAATTTTTTGCAGTGTTCTGTAATGGCGTCTGATTCTCTTTCACAGATTGTAACTGAAAAGCTTGACAAGAACAACTTCCAAGCATGGAAGTTTAGAATGACGAATTTCCTTATGGGAAAAGGATATTGGGAATTTGTTGCAGGAAATGAAGAAGAACCAGTTCTTCCTGATGTTCCCAATCAACAGCAAATGCAGGCATTTAAAGCATGGCATGAGAGAGCCAGGAAAGTTATGTACTGGCTGTCTATCAGTATTTCAGACTCTATGATTATGCATATTCAGGATGCAAGTACGCCAAAGGAGGCATGGGATACTTTGTCAAAAATGTATAGCACAAATACGCAAGCCAGAAAAATGCAACTCAAGCAAGAGTTGCATAATGTGCAAAGAGAAAGTATGAGCATCAATGACTACCACATGAAGGTGAGGAAGATTGAAGATGCACTTGCTTCCATTGGGTCACCAGTGGAAGATGATGATTTAGTCTCTGTGACCTTGAATGGTCTAGGAAAGGATTATGCACAGCTATGAACATCCATTTCCATCCGTGAAAGATTTTCTGATTTTGAGGAGTTGATTGCTCTTCTAATTTCTGAGGAGCAGAGAAATGGTGGTGCATCTTCGTCAGGAGGAACTTCAAAAGAAGCTGTCTTCTACTCAAATGCTGGAAGAGGTAGAGGCAGAGGTAGAGGAGGCCGTGGTAGAAATCAGAATATGCAGCAAACTCAAGAAAACCAGTCCTATGGAGGAGGACGTGGTAACTCTAGAGACAGGGGGAGCCAAAGAGGTCATGGTGGATGGCAAAGAGGCCAAAATGCAAACAGTAATGTTGAATGCTACTATTGTGGTAAAATGGGTCATATGGCTAAAGACTGCTATAAAAAGCAGAATGACATCATGAATGGAAAATTGCAACAAGGAAATTATGCATCTTCTAGTAGACAGGGTGATGACAAAAATGAGCATTTGTTTATGGTGCAGCACATGAACAATTATGTGACAAGTACAGAAGAAAGCAACGATGTATGGTATGTTGACTCAGGTGCATCAAACCACATGACAGGTCATGCAGAATGGATGGAGGATGCAAGGAAAATGGAAAAACCAGGATGTGTGGAGACTGGTGATGATACTGCACATCCTATTGTGCAGATTGGAAAAATTCCTTTGTCTATGCAAGATGGAAAAAAGAAATACCTGTCAGACGTATTGCATGTCTCGAATATCACCAAGAATCTGGTTTCTGTTGGTCAAATGGTTGAGCAGGGCTTGCAGTTCAGATTTAATCCTCATGGATGCTTTGTTGAGGATATAAAAAATAAAGGTCGTTTGATAGCAAAAGGAAAGAAGAAGGGCAGAATGTTTACGTTGGATGCAGACATGCCTGAATTGAGTGCAGCAATATTTGCACATGGGACCGGTGTAGTTGCAGATATTGATATCTGGCATAAACGCATTGGTCATGTTAATGTATA
Source organism: Lygodium microphyllum (assembly GCF_053477565.2). NCBI lineage: Eukaryota > Viridiplantae > Streptophyta > Polypodiopsida > Schizaeales > Lygodiaceae > Lygodium > Lygodium microphyllum. Next base: position 73,166,255 of record NC_141153.1, read on the forward strand.
GCGACTTAAATCAATGCAAGCCCAAAATATTGTTGCAGGATTGCCTAAATTCAAGGTTGCAGAAATGCATAAGGTATGTGAAGCCTGTCAGTTTGGAAAACAGGCAAGGAAACCATTTCCTAGACATGTTCAAGAGAGTAAGCAGCCATTGAAATTAATCCACTCTGATGTGTGGACTACTAAAGCTGCATCTCTTGGAGGCTGTCATTCTTTTTATCACTTTTATTGATGACTATAGCAGAAAAGTTTGGGTGTATTTTATGAAAAAGAAAAGTGAAGTTTTTGGGCATTTCAAAACTCTTAAAGATATGGTTGAAAAAGAAATAGGCCTGCAGATAAAATGCCTAAGGTCAGATGGAGGGGGAGAGTACCTCTCAAATGAGTTTGCAAGGTTCCTGTAGAAGCATGGCATAAAGCAGCAATATTCATGCAGTCATATCCCACAACAAAATGGAATTGCAGAAAGAAAAAACAGGCATATTGGAGAGGTATCTCGTGCCATGCTCAATGAAAAAGACTTGCCAGATCTTTATTGGGCTAAGGCAGTTGCTACAGCAGTCTACATAATGAACATGACTCCCACTGCAGCAATACATGGCATGACTCCAGAGGAGAGGTATATTGGTAGGAAACCAAATATTTATCATTTGAAAATTTTTGGCTGTATTGCCTATGTTCATGTGCCAGATGAGTTGAGATCCAAGTTGGATCCAAAAGCTGAGAAGTGCATCTTTATTGGTTATTCTCTGCAGCAAAAAGGGTATAGATGCTATAACCCTTCTATTCGTAAGTTTACAGTTAGCAGAGATGTTGTTTTTGATGAGATGAGTAGTTGGTATAAACCAGTAAATGTGATTGATAATGTAGATGCACAAAATGGTAATGTTGCACAGAATTCTCAGCAGCAATCACAAGATATTAGTGGACCTGAAGTGTCCTCTATCAGTGGTTCACATTCTTCGCCATGGACAGACAGATTGAGATCAGGAGAATCTTCTCAAGGCAGTGCAAATAGTGGTATGCAGGTATCACGAAAAGGAAAAGAGAAGGTAGATCAGCCCATGTTTGATGTGAATGCAGGTCACTCTTATGTGGATGGTGAATCCAGTGGCTCAGAACAGAGCATTGATGATGAGTTGGGTATTCCTTCTATTGTTACACCTGGAGTAAGGAAGACCAGGGATGTTTCGAGAGCATCTGGGAGTGAACCTACTTTGCACAGGTCTACCAGAGCTAGGTATCCTGTGGATAGGCTGAAATATGATGGATTTATAGCCATTCACTATGCATATATGGTCAAAGTGATACAGGAACCAGAACCCACTTCCTTTGAGCAAGCCATGGGAAAAGAAAAATGGGAGAAAGCCATGGATGAAGAAATGGATGCCTTGGAAGCAAATGCTACATGGGAATTGGTACCTTTGCCTAAATATAAGAATGCAATTGGTTGTAAGTGGGTTTATAAGGTGAAACACAATGCAGATGGTTCTGTGAATAGATACAAGGCAAGATTAGTAGTCAAGGGGTATGCACAAACATATGGCATTGATTATAAAGAAACATTCAGTCCGGTTGCAAGGATGGAAACCGTAAGAGCAGTCATTGCTATGGCTGCATCAAAGGAATGGTCTTTACATTAGATGGATGTAAAGAATGCCTTCTTGCATGGTGATTTGCAAGAAGAGATATATATGGAGCAGCCACCAGGTTATGTGCATACTGTTCATCCTGAGTTTGTTTGCAGGTTGAAAAAAGCATTGTATGGCTTGAAGCAAGCACCTAGAGCATGGTCTGACAAGATAGGACAGTATCTTGTCATTATTGGTTTTCAGATTTCCAAGGCAGATTTCTCACTTTATGTGAGAAAAACAGAGAAATGTATTATGCTACTTGTCATTTATGTTGATGATTTGATTATGACAGGTGATAGTGATGAAGATATCCTTCATGTGAAAATGCTATTGAAGCAGAAGTTTGAGATGAAGGATTTGGGAGAGCTGCGTTATCTCTTGGGCATTGAGGTGATTAGATCACCAAGTGGGATACAGCTCTTGCAGAGGCAGTATGGATTGGACATGCTGTCCAAATATGGGATGACAGGCTGTAAGCCTATTTCAGTCCCTTTGGAGCAGAATGTGAAGCTGAGCGCAGATGCAGGTGAACTTATGAAAGACCCTACTATGTATAGACGCATAGTAGGAAGTTTGATTTATATGACTATTACCAGGCCAGATTTGAGCTATGCTATTGGATTGGTAAGTCAGTTTATGCAGGCTCCAAGGAAACCGCATTTGGATGCGGCTAGATGCATACTCAGGTATGTGAAGTCCACATTGTAGTATGGACTATTTTATGAGACTGGGGTTCAGATACAGTTGCATGGATACACTGATGCTGATTGGGTTGGTAGTATTTCTGATAGACGATCTACCAATGGATATGTGTTCTCTTTTGGGAGTGCTGCAGTCACTTGGAGTAGCAAGAAACAACCTACAGTTGCCTTATCGAGCACATAGGCTGAGTACAGGGGTGCAGCAATGGCTGCATGTGAGGTAGCTTGGTTGCATAAGCTACTTTATGATATGCATCAGTCTACAGATGGGCCAGTTGTCATTTATTGTGACAACATGAGTAGTATATACTTGGCAAATAACCCAGTCTATCATGCTAGAACAAAGCACATTGAGGTGCATTATCACTATGTGCGGGAGAGGGTTTTACTAGGTCTTATTGATCTAGTTTATGTCAGCACAAAGGATCAGGTAGCTGACATATTCACGAAGGCATTGGGCGCAGAGAAGCTGCGCGAGTTCAGAGACCTGCTTGGTGTGCAGGAATTGGGATTGAGCTCGAGGGGGAGTGTTGAGATATCGAGTTCCACTCGTGATATGCCAAGGTGACCGTTGTGCATTTATGTCACCGACTTGTCAGTTGGTAGCAGATGCGGTTGGTACACCGCTCATGAATAATAGCTAGATGACAGCTATCCTTATCTACTCTAGTTTGTGGCTCAGTTAGTATGCCACCTTAGTTAGTTGAGTTTGGTTTGAAACCCATATATAGGGTTCTTCTATTTCTTTTGTACTTGAGTTCTTTTTGGCTTACACAACTAAGAAGAGGAAAACTGTTTTCAGCCTCCACCCTTGTGTGTATTCCCCCATTGTGCAAGCAAGAAAGCTACAAGTGAGATTCCTTTCTTCTCTCCCACAATCTTGATAGATCGGGCATTGGAACACCACCAAGAGGAGGTGTAAAAGTGAGGATTCTCTGTAATAAGGCACCAAAAGAGACATTACTATTTTGACTCTTCCGTACTTGTTGGAAATGTTGATCCATCTTGGATAATAGGAAGCTTGCCCAATTGAACTCAGCACCCTCTAGAATCTTCACAGAAGCTGTGAACAATTCTTTGGACAGATACTTGGATACGGACTTACTTGTTGACATAAACCGGTCTTGGAGGAATTGACATAGTTGCTTCCATATGGGAGAAGAGATACGGGCAACAGATACCCCTGAACTATTAATGAGCTAGTTAAGGAGTAAGGGGGTAGAAGTTTCCTTCTTTATCATCGTAACAATCTCTTCAGTAGTGAGTAACTGGTTATTGCTGGGTAAAATGAAGCAGAAATGGGCAAGCATAGTGCTTCACTGATATTAGCTACAGATAAACAAAAGGTGCGATTATAAACCAGACCAGACTGGTTTTTGTAAGAAGCCAAGAAGGAGTAACAAAGTTTCTCATCCACAGATGGCAATGTGAGGGCAACAAATGGGCGGAGGCCTGCACATTGGATGAAATCCACCTCTAAAAGGAGGCAATAATCATGGACTGTGAGGGGAACATGTTGTACCACAATCGGAGGGGTAGAAGTAGGTGCCATTCAAACTATAGTAAAAAACCCACACACAAAACCAGGAAGACAAAGAGAAAACCTGCAAAACCCACAAACAAAACCTCCACTGAGACCATTGATAGGAAATAGACTGAGAATCAGACTAACTAGACCAAACGACCCTAAACAAACCACATCCTGTGGGAATTTTGACATGACCTACACACATATGCGACTGAAAGCTTCATACTATGCAACAAACATGCACCCTATATCCCCGTATCAAGCACACAAAATAAAACAAAAATGGCACACATACTGTAGCCCAGACACGTACTCAAAAAATCATGATTGAATTCAATATTCTGACTAAAAATAGAATAAACACCATATGGACCAAGGTCAGATTAATAATCCCAAATTCCACGTAACGTTCAACATCCTACAGTGCGGTGAAGTGGGTGGGTGAACTAATGACTCATTTTTAATTAGATAATCCATTAAATACAATTCATTATTAAGTTAATCCGTTAATGCATGGTGAGTCGGAAACGTAGCCCAACCCCACTCAGACTTGATACGACTTGACTTGACTTGGTCTCTACTGATGCAATTCATTATTACAATTACATGATGTGTGGCACTTGAGTGCATACATGCATGAGTTCGAGGAGTTTATTTTAATTAGAATTTAATGTGTTTGTAACACGTGTGCGTCTGTACTTGTGAATGGTGCACGTTCAACGACGGGGTTCCTTTTATAATTAACGTCCGGTTCATTTTAATTATAATTTTATGATGTGCATTCTGTTAATTGGGTGTGTGCAACAGTCAATGGATTTTATTTACAATTAATGGTATGTTATGGTGCAAGTGAGAGAGGGAAAAAAAAGAAAGGAACCTGGCAATGTGTGGGTGGACACTTGCAAGGTCTGAAACCACGTCCTCCAAAATGGAATGTGCAATCCATACAAATCCACAAAAGTGGACAAAAGATCGACTGACAATAGTCGTCCTGTTAGATGGAAAAAAAAAAAAACTAACTAACACCTTGACTAAACAAAAACAATGATACACATGACCAAAATAAAGGAGAAGATGTGGATTGGAATTTGTATGGTTTTCTTGTTTTTATTTTATGTTTTTTTTAAAATTTTATTTTATTTATTATTTTTTTAAAAATTTAAAAATAGTAAATAAAAAGGAGGGTTTGTTTCTATTTGTTTCATTGGTTTGGTTTGTGTTATTTTTATCTATTTTGTTTTATTTTTTATTTTTATTAAAAAAAAGAATACCCAAGAAACCAATTTGTCCCACGATGAGGGCCGAAAACCATTTTGTTTCAATGTGATGGAAATGTTTTTATCATGTTTGGGAGTTTCAAAGGATGTGTTTATGATAATTACATTGTCATAAGATTTTTCCATGAAAGAAGTAATTTTTAAAAAATATTTTAATAAATTTTCATTAAAAAAAGTCCAAAATGGAAAAGAAAGTGAATGTGATTTTGTGAAATTTTTCCTAGTTTTTAGGTATTTTTTTGGAGTTTTAAAATCAATTTTTATCATTTTGTGAATATTTTTAGGTAATTTGGAATTTTCAGTAATTAATTAATGGCATTCCATGATTTTTTTTTAAAAAACTGTGCATAAAAGTTTCAACAAATTTTTTGAAATTTTTTATGTTTTATGTTTTTATTATTTTTTAAAATGATGTTTTTTGTTTTGTTTGTGGAATTATTTGTGGGATTTTAAAAATGAATACCCAAACACATGGGTGAACAATCGCGTGTGAACAACAGCAACAATGCACGCCCACGAACGAGTCCGATGCGCATCCTCACGTGTGAACGCCCGCAAAGACCACTAACGCCATGACCACACACATGTAACCCGCTCTAAAAAAAAAAGACACGCTGCTGCGACACACGAAGGGGGGCTTAAGAGGGGTGGGGGAAAGTGGGGCTTATTAGGGGTATATGAGGGGGGGCTTATTAGGGGGTGGAGAAAGGGGGACTTAGGAGGGGATATAGGAGCGGGGGCTTAGGAGGGGTATAGGAGGGGGGGCTTATTAGGGGGTGGAGGAAGGGGGCTTAGGAGGGGTATAGGAGGGGGGCTTATTAGGGCGTGGAGGAAGGGGGCTTAGGAGGGGGTGGGGGGTAGATGTGGTGGAGGAGGTGGAGGGAGGTGGAGGAGGAGGTGGTGGAGGGGGGAGAGGGGAGGAGGAAGATGTGGAGGGTGGGGGATGTCAAGAATTGCGTGGTGGGGGGACTTGCTTGAGCTACTGCGCCAAACACACAATATATACACAAGAAGAAGCTCACTCAAGAACACAATAAGAGAGATGGAGGTCAAAACGTTTTCTTGCTGGTTTCTTCTTCTTCTTCCACACACTATACAATGTACACAAAGTATAGATAAGAGATACAACATAAAGGAAAGTGGCATTCTAAGTCAAACAGTGCATAACCGACTACACTAATTGACTGGCGTTATATCTTTGCCAGTTGTAGGTAGGTATAACAAACTAAATATAATAAGTGATAAGTCAGTGGCCATGTGAGTATCATAATGACCACCAATGTGCTAAGTGTAGACGTGCGGACTCATTAGCCAGGAGGTCCATTATCAATGTCCGCACGTGTTGAGCTTGCCATCTCAACACTCCCCTTCAAGCTCAATTCTATCTCTGCAACTCCAAGTAAGCTTCGAAACTTTCGAAGCTTCTCTGCACCCAATGCCTTTGTGAAAATGTCAGCTATCTAATCCTGTGTGTTGACATATACCAAGTCAATCTCTCTTGCAAGTACCTTCTCTCTCACAAAGTGGTAGTGCACCTCAATGTGTTTTGTCCTAGCGTGGAACATTGGATTCCTAGCTAGTTGTATGCTGCTCATGTTGTCACAATGAATGACAACTGGACCATCTCCCTGCACATCCAAATCACCTAATAACTTTTACAGCCATACCACCTCACATGCTGCCATAGCAACACCTCTATACTCAGCCTCTGTACTCGATAAAGCAATTGCAAGTTGCTTTTTGCTGCTCCATGTAACTGCTGCACTACCAAGGGAAAACATGAATCCACTTGTAGATCTTCTGTCTAACATGCTACCAGCCCAATCTACATCTGTGTATCCAAAGACCTATACGCTCTTACTTGCCTCATAAAAAAGTCCATAATGTAAAGTGGACTTCACATATCTCAATATACATCTAGCTGCATCCAAATGAGGCTTTCTAGGCATTTGTATAAATTGACTGACAAGGCCAACAACATAGCTCAAGTTTGGCCTTGTGATAGTCATGTAAATCAAACTCCCTACTATCCTCTTGAACATAGTAGGGTCTTCTATCTCATCTTCAACGTCAGCACTCAACTTCACATTTTGCTCCAATGGTACTGAAAGAGGCTTACATGCTGTCATACCATACTTGGATAACATATCCAAGCCATATTGCCTTTGGGATAGCCATATACCATCATCACATCTAATCACCGCAATACCAAGAAAGTATCTCAGCTTACCCAAATCTTTCATCTCAAACTTCTTCTTCAAGAAGTCCTTAACTTCAGCAATCCCATTGTCACTGTCACGTGTAATAATCAAGTCATCCACATAGATGACTATGATGACCAAACCTGCATCTCCCTTTTTTACATGAAGTGAGTGATCAGCATCAAAAGTACAAAATCCAATATTGACAAGATACTCTCCAATCTTGTCAGACCATGCTCTAGGTGCTTGCTTCAACCCATAGAGCGCCTTCTTTAACCTGCACACATATGTGGGATGCTCTAAATCCTCATAACCTGCTGGCTGCTCCATATACACTTCTTCTTGCAATTCACCGTGCAAGAAGGCATTCTTAACATCCATTTGCTGCAAACTCCAACCTTTGGCTGCTGCCAAGGCAATCATACATCTAACAGTTGCCATCCTAGCTCTTCATAATCTATGCCATATGTTTGAGCATAGCCTTTTGTAACTAGCCTAGCTTTATACCTGCTAACTAAACCATTTGCATTATGCTTGACTTTGTAAACCCACTTACAGCCAATAGCTTTCTTACCCTTAGGTAAGGATACCAAATCCCAAGTCTTATTGGCTTCTAATGCAGCCATCTCCTCATCCATTGTTGCATCCCAATGAGCATGACCAACAATATCCTCAAAACAAGTGGGCTCAACATCCTCAACTGGTTTCACCATATAAGCATAATGGTGAGTTGCATAAACTTCAAAACCAAATCTTTTAATAGGGTATCTAACCCTGCTAGATCTGCGTACCACTGGATCACTAAAAAAAAAGAGTGCTTGGGATGTTTAATGTCGGCAAATGAGTGATTGGGGACATGAAAACCTTACCCGGGAAGGGGTTTAAGAGCCAAGAGGTCAAGAAGAGCTCATTTCACACCCTGACATTGAGCGAGAGAGAGAGAGAGAGAGAGAGAGAGAGAGAGAGAGAGAGAGAGAGAGAGAGAGAGAGAGAGAGAGAGAGAGAGAGAGAGAGAGAGAGAGAGAGAGAGAGAGAGAGAGAGAGAGCTTTTGGAGATTCGTTTCAATCTTGCCGCCAGGGAGCCTACATCGCATTTCAGGTATATCAAGCCCTCCCCCTTATACCTTAGTGTTGATCTGGAAGCTCTTGTGTGATGTGATTGCATATGTTACAAGATTCGAGCAAATTAGTGCCTTCTGGTCGTCATAGCGCACCGCTCGGCCCGTGCGAGTGACTGGTTCTTCAGTCGAGTCCTAGAATCGGTCCTTAGTTGACTCGGCCCACTAGTCAAGTTACCCCGTCTGAACGAACCCAGTCAGCCCAAAGTTCACTCAGCCATATCGAAACTCGGCCCTTAGCCCGCGTGCCTTGGCCCGTCCAAATAGACCCCCTCGGTCCGTCTAAGTGAATCTCCTTGACCCGTCCGAGCTTCCCATTTGGCCCTTGGCCACGACAACTTGGCCCGTTCGAGCGATACACTCAGCCCACAACTTCCATTTGGCCCTCGGCTCATCTGAATCCATCACTAGGCCTTGCAATTCGGACGAGTTGGGCCGAGTCAACATTTTTTCAAATTTTCAAGAAATTAGACTAGACCCAGCTATCGACTGTGTAAACCTTCATGAGTCCTCTCGACGCACAGAACTCAATTCTGGCACAGGGAAGAGGAAAATTTGTAGGACGCAGCCACTTAGCAGCTCGAGTAGGCTATTGCAAGACCCAGAGTCCTAGTGATAGCTAGCTAAGCCAAAGACCCTGGACAAACCTAAAACGGGTAAGACAACGTAGCGAGAAACCCTAAAATCTGACAAGATGGCCAGAAGTGGGTCAAGAAGCCTATCAGGCCTAAAACGAAGCGAGAGTGTGTAAGCCGCTTAGATACTTGTTTTTCACACTCACCCTGAATTCCACACTTGAAGTACACTTAAGGATATCTGGAAGCCTGATTGAGCACAAGTGCACAGGGAAGAGCACACACACATTGAGTAGAGATAAATTGAGGATTGGATGCAATAAGTTAAGGAACTCACTCAGATAAACACCTCAAGGAACCCACCAATAGGAGAGGATCCCAAGACATAGACAGATGACCAAAGCACAGAGTAGGACCAGGCAAGCAACACTAGAGAAGTGGATCTGACCAACTTGCTCAACCTGATCGATAGCTTGGTGGAGCACGAGAACATGATCAAGATAGATGAAAGCAACTCAACTTAGGAGTTTTTCTAGAGGCAATTCAGCAACTGGTGAGTAGCTACGATGTGCATGCTCGGTATGAGCACCGCGGCAGAACGGTATAAGCTATCATAACAGACTTGGAAGAGGAACGGAAGCTAGCCCACAAGGCGCTGCAAGGCATAGTGAAATACAACCAAGACCAGCATGCTAGGAGCTTAAGGCAGAGCAGAGAATTGCGCGAGGTACAGTGGGTGCTGAACCTCGCAGGTGGGAATTAGACAGATCATGAGAGAGCCCTGGAAGGAGACTTGAAATTGAGTAAACTTTTCATGAAGCGACTGCTCGACAACACAACAGCGGAGCAGAGTACTGCAGCACTAGCGACAACATTACTAGCAGGATTAGGAGCACACCAAGGCTCTAAGGGCTAGTCTAAAATCCCAATTGTTGTGAAGCACCTCGACAAGTACCAACCCCACGATGATCCATATAGTTTTGTAGAGCAATTTGAGAAAGTTTGCGAGACCAATGGCCTTATCGACTTGACTCAATGCTCTCAAGCATTCGGGCTTTGCTTAGGTGACAAAGGTAGGACTTGGTACAGGAGTCTAGATGCTAGAGAATGAGCGGACTTTAATGGCCTCAAAAACCTCTTCATCAAGAGATTCTCCGAGTTTGGATACTCCGACAATCTGCTAGTAAGACTGATGAATGTCAAGCAGAAAGAGAAAGAGGACATCTGTGACTATGTCACCCACGTGAGGAGCCTCTTCAAGAGAATCCCCATGGGTGAATGACCTATCGAAATAGCGGTGTCCATCGTATTTATTAGTGGAATACGGAGTAAGGAGCTGTATAAGACCTTGGCAGGCAACTTGAGCTTGCAGCAAGACTCGCCGGCTAGGGTGTTTGAAGAGGCCATTTGAGTAGATGACCACCTGAAAGAGCGGAGCTCCAAAAGCTCAAATTCAGAAGAGACCAACTTGCGGAGTTCAGAGAGAGCGTCAGTCCCTAGTGAACGATCAGGTCCAATGGCCCAGGACAAAGGGAAAACCATCGAGACAAACCAGGACTTGGCCAAGGTAAAAATGGAGATAGCCAAACTGCAGGATATGTTGAGACGAGCAACGCGCCCACACATCAAATGTGTGTACTGTGGTGGAAACCACTTGCCGACTGAGTGCCAAGACCCTAGGTCACGACCCTGCACTAATTGCTGTAGATTCAGTCACGATGTCATGCATTGCAGATTATCGAGAAGACTTCCGTACTCACAACCATATAGGCAGCCATATCTAGCGAGCAGACCCCAACAATTCTTCGGAAGGGGAGCTCCATTGGCCGTTCCTACGCTTAACGATGTTAAACCGGTTGTTCCTAAAATGGAGATAAACCCTACAGACATACCTAGACTGCCTGGTCCCTATGTGACCCATCCACCGAGTGATGCTCCAGTCCACTATGTGGAGGAGCCAAATGAGGAAGAGACTTATATATACCCATACATCTCGCACGACGATGAGGGCAACACAGTCCTTATGGACTATCGATCACTATCGGTGATGGCGTTAGGAAGAGGCCGAGGTAGAGGCCTAGGAGGGTAGATGTAGGAACCAATCATGTGTTGGACTTGCAGTCATCTAGGGCACGTCTCATCATGTTGTCCTAAAAGGGAGCAATCAAATAGAGACAAGGTAGACCTAAGGTGCCCTGAGTGCGGAATCACTAATCTCTTCATTGACTGTCCCAAGCAAAAACCATCCTCAAGCTTAGCCAACATGCTATCTGTCCCATTGGGGCTGTTGGGTGTTGACAACCTCGATGGGGAGGCCATACCTATCCCATTGTGTGTCATGCCTCGATCACAGACGAAGCAAGCCAGCATATCATTGCCAAGCCCTTGCAACCTTGATGCAGCCTCGATTGGGAAGAAGAGCCGTAGATGGAGAAAGAAGAAACTCGAAGCTAAGATTATGCTGAAAAGTGAGAGTGCCATGACTCTGCATGCTGGAAAGTAGGTCATTGACACAGAGGCAGAAACCTCAGCCCCTAAGACGGCCATAAAGGGAAGTGCTAAGGTAGGGGAATACCCGCATCCAAAGCGCCAACTAGAGACTATCGAGAAAGTGAAGTAATGGGTAAAAGAGGCCCAAGAGCATCTAAAAGATGGTGAGCCCATCCTAGAGGATGAGATCGAAGATCTCTCCAGCATAAGCACGCCGGTCCCACCCCCTCAACCAAAATCAATAGATGCGACTGTGCCGCAAACGGTATCGCTTAGGCAAAGCCTTGACACTACAGACCAGCAAATTAGTCACGGCCATTGGCTAGGGTAATCCGGAATAGGAGAAAGACGAGCAGCCAATGACCACCTTACCATGCTAGTGACCACCTCTATGACGCTGAGCCTGAGAGATCTGCTTAGGCAGCATTCCACCCTGTGGCAAGACCTGAAGCTGTGGGTTGAAGGATCACGAGAGCAAGCTACCGCAGACCTACACGACCATGATACAGAGACACAAATACCGAGTTTGACGCTGCACTCTATGCCTAAGTCCTTGCACGTTAATGCTTTCTGGAAAGGCACCGAGATGCATGCAGTCTTACTTGTCTTAGTCCTAGGCGACACAATGAGAAAGGGGATTGTAGACACAGGAGCGGGGGTTAGTGTCCTAAGCCACGCAGTGCTTCACACTTGGGGAAACCCGCCTATCGAGACCACCAGGTTCAATGTCACACTAGCAAACAATATGAGAGTGAAACCGTTCGAGGTACTTAAAAACTGGCCGGTGAAGATCGCATGCATCCAGTTCTTGGTTGACTTTATAGTCATTTATAGTCATGAAGGGAGTGGACTACGACATCCTATTAGGCCAAACTTGGATGCACAATGCCAGATTCATCGAAGATTGGGGTAACGACTTAATCTTCCTTGGCAATAGAATGAAAGTTGTGAGGGTAGAGATGGACACGTGGAAGACCTCACTAGTCAACTTGGATGCCATCTCCGCTATGCTTAAAGGTAACGCTCAAGTCAAGAAGTCCTTTGGGCCCTTGAACAAGTATATCCCATGTTCGCAGGATGAGTGGGACTAGATGCATGTCCTTGCTACGATCGACTTGCCATTCTCGGATCATGAGGCGTATGAGCAAGCCATCATGACAGTTGGCAAGTCAAAAGACTCACCCTCCGTACTAGTTTGCATGATGGTAGGAGCCCTTCGTGGGCGACCTAAACCTGTCACATTTCATGTGCCAAATAACAAGAGGGATCTCCAAGAGATTCTAGAGTACTTGACCGGCAAGCTAGTTGGCAATCCAACAACAAACTTCAAGTCACTCTAAGATCTGTTAGATGAACCAAGGTGGTAATGGACCAAGGTGCACGACTTAAACCTCATGTACAATTGAGCCCTAGTCCTCTATCAGAGACAAGAGCTATACCAAAACCTAGGAGATGATGAGCAGTCGGATGAAGATGACTCCAATGACAAGTACGCAAACTGTTATCCTTTTAGTGACGAAAGTGAGGGTGAGATAGACATGGTGGAATATGACACTGAGGGACGATAAATAGAACAGATAGGAGCGGACTCCAAGCCACAGAAAAAGGGTGTCTTTAAGATAGAGCAAGGGTTCATGCGCATGGATTGTGACCGCGCTTAGTTGGAACACATATGAGCCATAGATTTCAAACAAGCATGCCTAACCCAACCAGGTACGACACCAGTGCTTAGAATAGAGTCACCCTTTGAGCTGTGACCATTAGGAGAAACCACCTCTTCTAGCAAAAATGGTGAATTTGATTCTGAGTCAAAAGTAAGCTCAGATAGCGACCCAGAAATACCTAGACCATCCAAGACCAGATGCACCAAGGGGGACCTACCCGTCCACCTGAGGCACAGACGGTTGAAGGAAGAAAGGGAAAAACAACCTAGAGACATGTAAATGGAAGAGCAAAGAAAGCCCGCAAGATCTCCCAAAGAGATTTACGAAATTCAAGAAGGGTGACATGGTAGTAATCCTGTTGGGCGCCAAACGCCAAGGGAAAACGAGTGAACCCATTGAGGGACTAGCCAAGGTCAAGGAGGTGAACCTAGCATAGGAAGGGGAAACACCCCGACCGGTCTTTATTGCCGATGACTTGACTGAGGAAGAGGAGATGAGTCTTGTTGCTCTCTTATGAGAGTATATAGACGTGTTCGCCTAGTCCTTAGAAGAATTTAAGGGGGTAGATCTGAGTGTAATGACTCATAATATACCCATGATGCCTGACGCAACACCGATCAAGCAGCAACCATACCCGATGAATCTAAAACATGCTCATGCAGTCAAAGAGGAGATTGACAAGCTGATGAGAGCAAGATTCATTTACAAAATTGAGCACATAGACTAGGTGTTGCCCATAGTCATAGTGATGAAGAAAAATGGAAAGATTAGAGTGTGCGTCAATTACAAGAAGGTGAACGTTGCCACTAAGAGAGACAACTACCCATTGCCATACACACTGAGCACATGCTCGAAAGAGTGGCGGGCAAGGAGGTCTACAGCTTTCTAGACGGCTTCTCTGGATATAATCAGGTGCAAGTGCATCCTGCCGACAGGCATAAGATTGCCTTCGCCACTGAGTTGGGCGTCTTTGCTTACATAGTCATGCCCTTTGGGTTGACTAATGCCCCAGCCACCTTTCAATGCCTCATATGCACCATATTTAAAGACATGCTTTGCAAGGAATTGGAGGTCTTCATGGATGACTTGTGTGTTCACTTGACTTGGAGAGAACACTTAGACAAACTTTGAGTAGTCTTTGAGCAATGTCGCCTATATCCTCTCTCCCTAAATCCCTTAAAGTGCTAGTTCTGGATGAAACATGGATGCATCCTAGGGCACGTGATGTCGAAGAACGGCATTGCCACTAACTTCTTGAAAGTTAGAGTTATTGTTGATCTTCTACCCCCAATCAACTATAAGGGAGTATAATGCTCCTTAGGCCATACGGAGTACTATCGATGGTTTGTGCTGAACTATGCATTGATTGTCAGACCTTTGTATAAACTGTTGATCGAGTGGACAGAAGCATACCAACGAGCGTATGAAGAATTGACAAAGGCTCTGACTACTGTACTTATTCTATGAGGCCCAGATTGGAGCATTACCTTCCACGTGCATATTGATGCTTCAAAATTCACCGTGGGGGTAGTGTTGTGCCAACTTGGCAAACACAACCTTGACTATCCAGTGAGCTTTGCTAGTAGAAAACTCACTGAGACTGAAATGAATAACTCAATGACTGAGAGAGAGGGTTTAGCCATGGTATTTGCTGTAAAGAAGTTTCGGCATTATTTGTTGGCTACACCTTTTATTTTCTTTGTGGACCATCAAGCCTTGCTCTACCTAGTAAACAAACCTTTCCCTACAGGACACATAGCTCGACAACTCCTTCTGCTTTTATAATTAGACTTTTTCATGGTTGTACGGAAGGGAAAACAACACTAGATGGCTGACCACATGTCACGCATCCCCACAGGAGAGGCCGCTGGACAAGGCATTGCCGATGAATGGTTAGACGCCCCATCTATTTAACCTTTCCAGTGAGAGAGATTTATTCAGGGCTGATCTAACACCATATTGGGCAGATGATATCGTCCAAGTGCTGGAGCACAGACTGCCTGAGTGACCGATAGAAAAAGCCCGACTTAGGCGACTTATCCTCAAAACCCAACCCTATCAATTGATAACATGCCGACTATATAGGCTAGGGCAAGATGGGTTGTTGTGTAGATGTGTATACGAGCATGAGATGCATGACGTGCTCGCAGAGGCGCACAACGAAATTGTTGGAGGACACTTTGGCGGAGACACAACAATGTGCAAGGTACTGCAGTCTCAACTATGGTGGCCCACGCTTTTTCATGATGCAACACGATTCATCAAGCATTGTGACGAGTGTTAGCGGACAAAGGTATCGATTCGCAAGGATTAAATGGAGTTGACCCCAATCATTGCACGACAACCCTTCAAAAAATGGGGGATCGACTTCATAGGACCCATTAGTCCTACGGCACAGTATTCGTAGGCCAAATATATCATTGTGGCCACAGATTACCTAATGAAATGGACAGAAGCAAGAGCAACATGAAAGAATGACGCTAGAATGGCTGCCAAGATCTTATGGGAGCAGGTGATCTCACGATTTGGTTGCCCCACCAAACTAGTCAGTGATTGACCAGGGCACACACTTCATTAATGAAGTAATAACACATCTTTTGTCCACCTTTATAATTATCCATCGAAAATCCTCTCCATACTACCCTTAGGCAAATGGGCAGGCAGAATCCACAAATAAGATCATTGTGAACGTCTGACCAAAGTAGTCTCTGCTTCGCACAATGACTGGGATAACAAGCTAATGGCAGCCTTGTGGGCTTACTATACAGCTTAAAAAATGGCTGTCAGCCAGACTCCCTTTAGGTTGACCTATGGGACTAAGGCGATTCTACCAGTAGAGTTCTTCATTCCTAGCATGAGAATAGCACTTCAAGAATAATGGGAAGGGAAGGAGGCATGGACACAATGCCTGGTTGAACTTGAACACCTCTCGAAAACTCGCCACTCATGCGCTCATATGCGAGAAGGCACGATGCAAGAGCTAGTTTGACAAGCACGTCAAACAGCCCGACTTTGAATAGAGCGATTTAGTCCTCCTGTACTCAGTTAAAGGACACAAGCAGAAAATGAAGTTTAGAGGCCTTGGGCCTTTCAAAGTTCATGCAATTAGCCGAATTGGCAATGTTGAGCTCGAGACTTAAGACGGCGAGGGCATAGGCTTCTTCAATGGCAGTCGCATTAAGAAGTACTACCCTCCCACGGATCCGCTACATGAGCCACCAATGTTAGAATCCCCTATCAAGGTACGAGTTGCCACAATCACGAAAATTGATATTGAGGATGAGGAAGCCGTAAAACCTGCATACCTCTGCATCATGGTCACTGCCAAGCAAACCTGCACCTTCAATGCCTTGATTGACGAGGGAGTAGACTTCAACGTCTTAACTCACGATCAGTGGACCCGACTTGGTAAACCACCACTGCAGCCCACTAATGACAAATTAAGCCCATATGGGGGACCGCTCATATGCACTTCTCGGCAAGTGCAAGGCCGCTGTTGCTATCGAGTTTGAGATTGTATCAATGATCTTTTACGTGTTGCCAAACACTAAAGACACAGGCACGGAGTTGTTGCTAGGGTGAACCTTCAAGAAGTAAACTCACTACAATGTTGATTATGAGTTGCAACTCATCCACCTCGCCATAGGCAATGTCCGCATTGTTATAGCTTTCAGCAGGCTGCCTGACCTCATCAAAGTCCGCAAGGCCACCAGTAGAAATATTTGAATCCAAGTCTACGAAGGGGGGTAGTGCTCGGCCACCGTCCACCGCATCTCACGAGCCATCGTTCATAGCAGCAAAAGCTAAGGCCCAACATCCTTAGTTTCAACGGAGGCCTAAACAACCGCAACCGCCGCCTAGGAGTGGACACTCATGTTCTTGTAAAACAAGAAACCCTAAATCCAGGAGGCTGAGACGTAGTTATAGAAATCAAAGCATGATCAAGCCAAGATGGGTTCCTAAAGCCTTTTTGCATGCACACGCCTACTATGATGGAAATTCCTGGATATGGATCCCTAAGGCTTGAATGGCCCAAGGCACTACTCACACACCATCCTCAAGCTTGATTACCCTGAGCCCCATAGAATCTCACAACCAGAAGCCGCAGTGCTTCAAGGACTCACCTCCTACAAGCTCACCCACGCATAAGCCTAGAAGGGTTGAGCAAGCCTATCGGCCCAAACCACAAATGCCTTTACATACCTCAACCCTTGCTAGTGCCGATAGGACTTGCCAAACCCAATCTGAGTGTAGTAGCTCACCCGTAATAGCTACTTCTCCAACGCTCATCCATGAGGCTCAACCACTGCTTCATGGGCAACTGCCATTATCTGTTGCTAAGCCTTCTAGCCCCATTAAACCTTAGCCACCTCTGCAGGCCTTAAACCCTCCTACGAGCAAAAATCATTCTTAACTCTGACTGCAAACCTAGCCGAAGACACAAGGGATGATGTTATTGCTTGTCTACGACGCTTAGATGCCATGTTCATGTCGCTAGCTCTAAGTTATGACCGCTTGGATTTAGGCCTATTGCAAGAGCCTTTAGCAAATTGAAGTTCGCACGATGCCTTGTTCCTGGGAAACATTAGAATTTGCATTTGTCAAAACACCCCACTCAGCTTTCAAGTTGCTACGCACTGAGATATCAAGAGAACAAGCCATTAAACGATGCCTCATTACGTCCTACGATAAGCGTGCGACTGCTTCCATCACTGACAAAGAAGTCGAGGAGTTGAAAGCGTTAGCTGACATCGACTCCCCATTTTTACAAAACTGGTACACTCTGTGATTGCAATGGGAACTTGAAGGATGTCAAATCATGAGCAATGCTGAGCAGCACTGCACAATCAAGACATCGGAGTTTGACCCAACCTATGTCACACCCATCTCATATAGAGAATTAACCACTCTTTGTGGCCGACCCATGGAAGAGCATGTCAAAGGACACCCATATCTTGATCGTCTCCTGACTGAAGAAGAGCTCCACATTGTTAGCCGTTCGATTCTAGCGATTTCCTAATGGATTTCCTCACTTTACGTCACACACGTAAGCACCCGACCCTTCGATCTAGACCGCGAAGCTCAGCTGGAGTATAACCCAGAATTCTATACTTGGCTCATACGCAAGTAACCCTTATATCTAAATGCTGAATGCCCTCAACCTCCTAACCTTCAATCCTAGGAAGGATTCTTCTCAATCTGGAAGGGGAGGGGGTAAGTCCATTCAAGATCAAGCAAACACATAAACACATAAGAAATTGGTGATGTAGGAGGAATGTTACAAAAGCTTTGAAATAAAAGGCAAAAATTTTAAAGGAAAGAATCTATGTTGGATCTTAATGCTGTCATTCAACAAACATAAAGTTTTTCTTTTCAACAAATTATTATTTTTAAAAGCACTAATGGGGATTATGGTTCATGACAGGAACGAAAGATGTCACAACAAGACCGTGCCCAACGATTCCCCTTTACGAAAGAGGAGAGGGCCCAGTACGACATCTCCTTGGAAAGCCGTGCCTACAACCAACTAAAATTTCGAACCATCCATAACATCGAGAAATTAGTCGCCAAGGAGGAAGCAACCAAGAGGGTTCTAGAGCAATGCAACCTCGCTAAGTACCTCGAGAAGTTTGCACAAGAGCCTGACCACACAAAGTGTGTGGAATTCCTCAGAACTTACAACCCAGATCAGGAATGTGGGACCGTAACAGTGGGACGGGGGGAGAAGGCCAAACAGGTAAGTATAGGTGCCCTTGAACCCAGCCTTGGTGGGGAGGGCACTGGGGTTAGAGCCTAAGGTGGAGAAGAAGCAGAAAAGAGATGTTTATGCCTTGCTTAAGATGAAGAGGGAAGAGGCGCTGACCAATGACGACATCAGCATCTAGGATATCCTTGATGCTGAAGCCCGCATGCAAGCAAAACTGGTGCACGTACTGTTCTCCAACCAGAGCTACAATTCCCTCATGCATTGGATCAGTGTGCGTGTGCTGGAGAACGTGCCAGCTCGCACCGTGGATGAGGTTGACTGGAATGGCTATGTGCGCAAGACCATAGACTAGGCAGCAAAAGCACTAGCCTTGGGGAGCAAGCCAGCAGGCGGGGAGTCCCCAACCTCCAAAAGCACTGAGAAGGAAGAAAGCCTCATCCAAAGGCTCTTTCATCGGCTATGGAAGTGTTTTGATTTCCCTCATCTAGGAGGTAGTAAAAGAGGCACAAGATGTAGAGGAAGGAGAAGGAGAAACACCCTACAGATTGCCCCCTCACCAGGACCAAGAGCTATCTAGTGACAGGACCGAAAGTGATGAAGAAGGGGGAGAACAGAAGGAACAATCAAGCAAAAAGCAAGCAAAGAAACCTAAGAAGAGGACAACACAAAAGAAGAAGCAGGACGAAGGCAAAAAGAAGGAGGAGGACTTAGAGAGAGCAAAAAGGGAATCCCTCAAAGAGGCTGAAGAGAGGGAGAAGAAGAAGATACAGGAAGTATAAAAGTTGAAGGAGGAAGCCAAGAAAGCCAAGAAGGTGTCAAAATAGGAGGCCGAAGAGAGGAAGAAGAAAGAAAAAGAAGAAGCAGATAAATTGGAGGAAGAATCTAGGAAAGTAGAAGAAGAGAGGGAGAGAAGGGCCGCTTAGGAAGAGGAGGAGATGAGAAGGAAGGAGGAGGAAGACATGGCCAAAGCCACACATCGGTCTATAGAGCAACAAAGCTGGGTAGATGACCTAGGAGCTCTGAGTCCGCCCAGGGAGGAGGGGCCAAGCTCAAGCACTCAGGTACCGGAGATCATATCGCCAGAGCCGTCCAACTGAAGGCAAGGGTAAAGCTCCCATCCATCCTATCCGGACCCTCCTAGTGCCCACCACTGAAGCAGCCATCCTCACCCCAAGCATCCCCACTAGTACCGATGTCTCAAACTTGGTGGCTTGGATGCAATATTTCATCAACAAAGAATTAGCCCAAGGGAAGAGCATGGAAACCATGGCCACGAGGCAGAAGAGGCCGATTGCAGACGCCGAATCTAGACAAGATCCAAAATGCCATAAAGTGGAGGCCTCAACCACTCCAATCCACACAACGATGATGCCACCAGCTAACTACGATGAATATGTTGTTGAATTGCTCTCTTAGCTAGAGAAAGCTAAAGAGGAAAGTAAGATAGATGTGGTCGAGTTACCTGCGGAAAAAGAGTTGATAGCTGCTTTCCAGCTTGAGAAGACTCGACATTAGCCATGCAACAAAAGGAGATCTTTGATCTCAAGCAGGAGTTGAAGGCTAAGGACAACAGGGAGGAAAGTTGGAGGCAATGATTGGAAGATGAGAATCATGAGTTGGTAAAAATGCAGAGGGAATATAAACTCTTGATCATGCAACATGAAGAGCTAACCATAAAGATTGATTAGATCGAATGAGGCATGAAGAAGTTTGTCACCAAGGAAGAGGAGAGGAAGCAAGAGGAAGAACAACATCACAAGGAGATGGAGACCATGACTGATAAGTTGAACTTAGAAAGAAAAGAGCAGGAGAGAATGAGCAAAGAATTGAAAGACCAAGAGCAAAGATTCATAGCTATGGTGCAAAGGCAAGGGGAAGGCATGGAGGAAATGAAGAAGAGAGACGAAGAATGGGCAGGACAGAATGAATGAAGGATGAAGACCTTGGCGTGTCACCTGGTTCTAGTGGAAAAAGAGAAAATCCTCGCAGAGACCAGAGCAAAGGTCGCCCAAGTAGCCTTCAACACTCAACAGAAAACCTTCTTGAACACACTAATGGATACCACCCACTCAGAGGAAGGGGAGTCCCTCGAGCTGGCAAAGAAGAAACTAAGCATAGCCCGCATACCCCTAAAAGCAGGACTACACATGCCACCCCAACTTGATGTTCTGGGGCTGAGCCTTGATGATCAATGAAAGTACTTATTGATGGCCGGCCTAACCCCCTAGAAGGTCAATGCACTAGGCTTTGAAGAGGAACCACAGCAAGCGGACCGACAGAGGGATGAAGGTGAACTCCAAATTGATATGGGCAGATTTAAAGAAGAGGTTATCCCACAACCCCCCTCATCACATTCCCAAGAGCAGCCATCAATTGACACCTCTGCGAAAAGACAAGTTTCCCTTAGGGAAAGGAGGAAGAAACTAGTGGAAGAAACCAGGAAACAAATGAGAGCCAAGCCAGTCGTGCAACCATCCGCACTCCTACACCATGCCCCGATGACCTCCCAGCAGGTTTCCACACCGAATCAATAGTTTGGGAGCGACATGAAAGGGACAAAAAACCCTTCTCCTTTAGCTTCCTTCTGTCCAACAGCTTGAGGAGAGTCATGCCACTTAAAGTAGTGGAGGAAGTGATTGCGATTGGAAGCCGACTAGGCCAGCAATGGCTGGAGGAGAGGGAAAAGAATCCTACTCTCTGGGGGACCGAAGAGGTAGACTTTTGGCAGAGTAAGGTCTTTGAAGTGCCACATTCTGTACAAGGCTATAACTGCTAGCCCATGTGGAGGAGACGGATGTGCCACATTAGCATGCTCACTTGGATGGCCTTTTGCAACACCTTACCCTACAGAGGAACAACCCTGCATTTATGGCGTACCCTCATAGGGTAGGAGTGGATTTTGATGCTACCCTCCATGGACGCTATGACTTCCTTATTATCTATAATCCTAAATGTACCTCTTTTGAACAAGCTCTCACTTTCACCTTTGAAAACCTAGACGTATCCATGACCTAATTCCTTGCTGACTTTTCCTCTTGCCGCGATCCAGCCTTCATAACCACCTGTAACTACCTTAGGCTTCTTAAACTCTTACTTAAGCAAGACCCTACCCCACAAGAATGCGGCCTCCCACCCCTCTTTTTTGATCCCAATGCCATCAATAGCTGTGCCATGATGCGCTTGATGATGAGAGCTAGCCATTTACCTTCTTTTTGCCTAGCTCTTCTTGAAGATATGAACGATAGCCAGTTCACCCAATGTAACCACCCCTTCCTCTCCACCACTTCACTCCATGTTTGCATGAATCTCAAGGGATACATCCAGAGCTGGCAATTTTTGAGTAAATTTGTATGGCCCCCTTCTCCACCTCACTCTGACGATGAAAATTAGAAACTGGCTATCATCCGGGCTTTACAAAAAAAAAATGGAAAGAAAGACTCACTTGGCACAACCAAGACCACATAGGACACGATCACTGCACCTAGGGGTCCTCAAGTTAGGCATGTCCAGTGGCTTCGATCGGTTGCCTCCACTCCTAAACCCCTAGCCCCTTTTTGACCCCCCACTTCACGCTTAGGGCACATCAAGGTCAGGACCTACCTAGGGAGGTAATACTCGCCTATGGTTAGACCTGTCACCTTGCGCTAGACACACTGCCCCTAGCCCCTTTTTGACCCCCCACTTCACGCTTAGGGCACATCAAGGTCAGGACCTACCTAGGGAGGTAATACTCAGTGTAAGGGCTTTGTAGCTATACCATGCTGTTGCTACCGATTGCACCTATATAGGGAGTAGTAGTGATTCAAAGCCCTGCCTTGTTTCCACTCTATGTGTGATTCCCTATACCCAGTGGTGAACCCTCTTATGTGCGGCGTCACGAGGGTGTAGTCCTAGGATGTGTCTATGTTGTCCCGATTTTGGATTGAATAATACAAGAGTATACCTTGAGCTCATATCATGTTACCTTTCTGTGCCGTGTTGAGTGCGTAATGAGTGCAGGTTTATCACACTTGGTATCAGAGCAACTCTTGCTCGGAGTGAAGGAGTGCTCACGGAAGCAGGAGGAAAGATCCAGTGCCCCAAAGAGATCGAAAACGTAACGGCCCACAGCGCGACGCCCCACGTCGCGTTGCCCCACGTCGCGACGCCCCCCCGACGCGTCGCCCCGGCGTGATGCCCCAACCTCGACATCCCACCGTCTGAAGACGTGACATGGCTTCCGCGCGGCACGACCCACACCACCACAGGCGAAAACGTGGCTTCCCCACGTCGACACCACCACTAACCACATGGAGGAAGAAAGGGAGAACATCACCCTCCCGACATTGGAGGAGAGGAAGAAGAGTAGGGGACAAGAATGGAGAGTGGCCCAAGAGGAGAAGGTGGCCGGACTAGAAAGACAATTAGATGGTATATCAGGCATGCTAGAATCAATATGGAGGAACATGTAGATGAAAGAGGAAGAGGAGGAAAGGAGGAAAAAACTAGAAGTAGAGCAGGGCTATAGAGAATGGGTGAGTCAACAACAAGAAGAGGAGAGGAGACACAGAATGCAAGAGGAGATGGATAGAACGGGTAGAGAGGAGTCATTTAGGAGGGCGCAAGATACAAGGAAGGAGAAGGAGAAAGTAGTAGAATTAGGAAGCAAAAAGAAAGACAAGAAGAAGGAGAAGAAGCACCATCGCAAAGAAGAGGAAGATAGCAGTAGTTCAGAAGATGATTATGGAAAATTCAAGATGCCCCAACCCGCCAAGTACAAGGGAGAGAGAGATGGGTTGGTTCTGAAGAAATGGATCGCAGAGGTGGATAGGTACTTAAAGTATTCAAGAATCACCGAAGACAGGAAGGCGGAAGTGGCAGCCATTTACTTGGAGGAGGACGCTGCTAGTTGGTACCTGTTAGAACAGGAGCAGGGCCACACAATCTGTTCGTGGGAAGAACTCCAGGAAGAACTGAAGGACTACTTTATTCCAAAGCTGGAGAAATTCAAAGTGAGAGATGAATGGAGGAACCTCAAGCAAGCACAGGGAAAGATGAAAGAATATGTCAGCAAATATAGGCAAATCATGCTGCAGCTACCAAACATGGATACCGACACTAAGCTACATGGATTTTTGTTTGGAATGCAAGAATGGGCTAGAAGAGATGTGGAGAGATAGGAGCCAACAAGCTTAGCAGAAGCCATGAGAATGGCTGAATGACTGGTGGACCTGGAAGGCAGAAGAACAGCACAAGGGAATCAAAACAGGTTCAATAACAACTTCAACAATACCTTCAACAATAGCAACTCCTAGAACCAAAGGCCCAATGCTCCTAGAGGGGCATTCACAGATACAAGGAGTCAAAACACCACTAACACCACGGCCGTATCCCAAACCGCATTAGTACCAAGAGGAGCAGCAGGGAGATAGGGAAACAATCACTACAGGCCAACCCCTAGCACATCATATGGGCCCGCAGGATCAAACACATCATGGTGGAGACCCCCAGGCCCTTCCACCGGCATCAGATGCTTCAAATGCGGGGGTCCACACTACCAAAATAGATGCCCAATAGAAGACACAGCTTCATCAAGTGGATCAAGGGTGAATGCAGCTTGTGCATATGGAGGAGAAGAACCACAACCACCGCGTATCCAGGAAATTCCAAATGGGAGTGAAGAGAGAATGGACCACCCAAGGGTAGGGTCAGTTAGTGCCCGACCCCAATGCATGGCAGCCAGAGTAGCGGCAGTCCACCATCTATACATCAAAGGTCGAGTGGGCGAAGGAAACCAACCTATCATGGTGCACACAGGAGCAACCCACAACTTCATGACACCACAGTGTGCAGCAAAGCATGGATTGAAACTATCCAAAGCCCTAGAAGTATTAACAGTAACATTCGCACAAGGAGAAGCCAAGGAAATAAAACAAGTCTTTGCAGTCCAAGTGGAAGCCGACAAGTGGAAAGCAAAACTCAACTTCTTAGTAATCCCCATGGATGATTTTGAAGTGATATTAGGCTTAGAATTCTATGACAAGTATGTCATTGCAATGTTTGGTAAGGGTGTGAATGAAATGATGCTAGATATGCAAGGAGAAGGCATCAGAGTACCATGCGAAAGAATGCAGCTACCTGGTAGGACCCCAATCAAGGTGCAAATGAAGGAGAACAAGCCAGGAGTATCATGCCAAACAGTCAAACCAGCTGCAAACCAACCAAAGGGCCAGAGCCAAACAGCACCGGTCCAAGGGACCGTCATCAGGCCACGTATCATGACATGCAGTGCAAAGCAAGTCGAGAAATCAGTCAAACAAGGAGATATGGTCTATCTGTGTATGATCTGACCAATAGAAGAAGAAGAAGATGGCAAGAAACCCAAACAAAAGAAGAGGAACACAGAAGTGGCAGAAATACTCGAAGAATTCAAAGATGTAATGCCAGCCGAACTACCCAGTGGATCACAAGATTGAGTTGATTCCAGGGTCTTCTCCACCGGCCCGAGCTCCCTATCGCATGAACCACAGTGAGCTCATGGAATTGAAGAAGCAACTACATGAACTAGAAGAACAAGGATTCATCCGCCCTAGCAAATCCCCCTTTGGTGCTCCAGTGTTGTTTGTAAAGAAGAAGGATGGGGGACTTAGACTCTGTGTAGATTATAGGGCTCTTAACAAAATCACCATAAAGAACAAATACCCTATGCCCCTAGTGGAAGACCTCTTAGATAGACTACATGGGGCCAAGCACTTTAGTCGGATTGACCTTAGATCAGGATACCACCAAATCTGCATAGCCGAAGAAGATATCCCAAAGACAGCCTTCCGCACCCGGTATGGTAGTTTTGAGTGGTTAGTATTAGGGTTCGACCTAAGCAATGGGCCAGGCACATTTTGTGGCCTCATGGATGGAATTTTTAGACCGGAGATAGATATCTTTGTCATTATCTACATAGATGACCTCCTAGTCTATAGCAAGACCTTAGAAGAGCACAAGCAACACTTACGCCAAGTTTTTGAGAAATTGTGGCAACATCAGTTATACGCCAAGCCGGAAAAATGTGAATTTGCAGTGAAAGAATTGGAGTTCCTAGGCTTTATTGTAGGAGCAGATGGAATCAAAGTGGACCCTAAGAAAGTGAAAGCTGTCCAAAAATGACCTGTACTGAAAACTGTAAGAGAAGTGCGGGAGTTCCTAGGCTTCACAGTATTTTGTCGAAGATTCATCAAAGATTACAACCTCATCACTGCCCCCCTCTCCCACCTCACCAAAGAAGACCACTCGTTTACATGGGGGAACACGCAACAGGAAGCCTTTGAGCAGATGAAGAAGTGCATGAGCCAAACTCCCGTCCTAAGGGTGCCGAACTTCACCAAAACCTTTGAAATCTCTACAGATGCATCTGACTATGGCATAGGGGGTGTACTGGTCCAAGAGGGGCACCCCATTGCGTATGAGTCAAAGAAATTTACTGATGCTGAAACAAGGTGGAGCACACATGAGAAGGAAATGTTGGCAGTCATCCACTGCCTTAGAAAATGGAAGCACTATGTTCAAGACAAGCATACAATAGTCTTCACCGACAATATCTCCCTCAAATACTTCCAATCCCAACCCAAGTTATCAGCAAAGCAAGCCCGCTGGCTAGACTTCCTAGCCAAATTTGACCTGGAAATTAAGCACAAGCCCGGCTCTACTAACAAAATAGCAGATGCCTTGAGCCGGAAAGCTGACCTGAAAGCTGTCAGTGTTGTCAGCAGCAACTTCATAGAACTTGTCAAAGAGGCCCTAGAACAAGATCAAGACATGCACAAGATAATCAAAGATGTGGAAGTAGAGAAGACCCCCCATGGGATGTACACTTTAGAAGAGGGTATTCTATTTTTAGGCAAAAGATTGTATATCCCCAACAATGTGGAATTAAAGAAACTCATCCTACATGAGATACATGACGGCAAGATTGGAGTCCACAAAGGGCAAAGCAAAACCTTGGAGGCCCTTAGGAAGCAGTTCTTTTGGCCGAACATGAAGGACGAAGTGATAGACTACATCAAAATTTGCCCCACTTGCCAAATGGTCAAAGCACCCAGATCAAGACCAGCCGGCGGACTACTACAACCATTACCAGTACCCAACCGCCCATGGGATGTCATCAGCATGGACTTCATTGTGGAACTACCGGAGTCCCATGGGTACACAATCATCTTTGTAGTGGTGGACTATTTTTCCAAACAGGCCCACTTCATCCCGGCCAAACCACCACTGAATGCCAAGGAGGTAGCACGCCTCTTCTTCACACATGTATTCAAATTGCATGGCTTACCACTGGCCATTGTATCAGATAGAGATGGAAGATTCATGAGCGACATGTGGAAGGAACTCTTCAAGACTCTGGAAACCCAACTGAGATTCTCATCATCCTTCCATCCGAAGACAGACGGACAGATAGAACGAGTCAACCAAGGCATCGAAGATTACCTCCGCAGCTATGCTAGAGTGGATCAGAAAGATTGGGCCTTGTACCTTGATGTCTTGGAATTTCACTATAATAGCTCCATCCACTCCGCTATAGGGTACACTCCCTTTGAGTTAGCCACAGGAAAAGAAGTCATCACACCATTGGCCTTAGCATCCGGAGTGGCCAAAGCAGAGGATCAAGATGCAGAAGAATTCTTGAAGAAATGGAGAGATCGCAATGCAGCAACTAAGGAAAGTCTCGAGCGGAGCAAGATAACAATGACAGAGCAAGCAAACAAGAAGAGAAAGGCTATACTATTCGCCAAAGGAGACATGGTCCTAGTGAGCTCTAAGAATATGTCACTTCCCAAAAACATGACCCCAAAGTTCAATCACCGCTACTATGGACCCTACCGAATCACTCAAGTGCTGAACGAAGTCACTTACAAGCTGGACCTGCCAGACAGTGTTTGTGTTCATAATGCATTTCATGCTCGTCTTCTGCGCAGGTTCTATCCCGACAACCAATGGGGACGGCGCGTACCAATGCTCCATTCCAATGGTCCCTTCGAAGTAGAAGCATTCCTCTGATGCCGAGAACAAAGAGGCTTCCCCGAATGCCTCACCAAGTGGCGCAGGCGTCCACTCAAGGAGGCCACTTGGATCTCAGAAGCGGAGGCCCGTGAACGCGGAAAGGATGCCTTCACCCTTTGGCTCGAGGAGAACCCCCCTGCTCCTTCTACCGACCCTTGAGCTGCCTCAACACTCCAACAAATAATGCGGTTCTCAATCATAGACCTCAAATGTGCCTCCACTCCTCAAATGTAATCGAGTCGAGGGTGGACTCACATGGTAGCAATCATCACAAATAACTCCATCAAAAAAGAAAAAGCCCCAATGTCTTAGTGCGGCAGACATTGGCCAGTCTGATAGTATAGATTGTGTTAAGACCCCGCGGTCCCTTTAAACCGGCAGACACTGACCAGCTTGCTAGGAAAAGCTGCGTTAAGACCCCGGATGAGTCAAATAACAAACGCTACCCTTAGATTGCTGAGGTTAGCAATCCAGTAAGCGGGGGTGAGTGTAAGGGCTTTGTAGCTATACCATGCCGTTGCTATCGATTGCACCTATATAGGGAGTAGTAGTGACTCAAAGCCCTGCCTTGTTTCCACTCTACGTGTGATTCCCTATACCCAGTGGTGAACCCTCTTATGTGCGGCGTCACGAGGGTGTAGTCCTGGGATGTGTCTATGTTGTCCCACTTTTGGATTGAATAATACAAGAGTATACCTTGAGCTCATATCGTGTTACCTTTCTGTGCCGTGTTGAGTGCATAACGAGTGCAGGTTTATCACATAGACCTGTCACCTTGCGCTAGACACACTGCACCTCCCTAATGCATGAATGGGGTCCTCAAGTGTGGGACAGCACCTAGGCCTCTGCCTGTGGTTAGACCTAGCTCCTTGTTCCACCGGCACAAGCACAATACACCACACAATAAGGTAGACACTCCCACTAGGTTGAGCACCGCACCTTCTCCCTTCAGGTACTACAAAATGCGGCCAACAACACCAACTTCGGAGGCCCCATCATCCACTTGACATTTGATTGGCTTCTCCGTCAACCATCATTGCCAAAGCTTCCAAAGCCTCTGAGTCCACATGTGGCCCTACCCTCACCTAACCAACCGCCTGCCCTTTCCCAACAAACAGCTAGAAGTGCCATGGGATTGGCACCTGTCTCGGAGGGGGGTAATGTTAGCCTCAATTCACCAATTTGAGATGGCAAAAAAATGAAGGAAAAAGTGAAAAAAGGATGGAAAAAGAGCAAAGGTGTAGAGGTGGCCCCTAAAGCTAAGTTGGGGCAAAAAGGATAATTTTAAATGAAAGGTGCCTCAAAAAACTCTAAAAACTATTGTAAAAGAGCGCCAGGCTTCCTCCTATGCCATTTGTAAATTAGGGCATGAAGCAAGAAGAGGGAATTATAAAAAGGGACCTTGCCACAATGGCCGTCCATGTAAAAAAGGGGATCAGGGGGGGATGACCGCCCAAAAGGGATTTAGGGTTTTGTATATAAAGTTGAAAAGTGAATGAGAAGCTCATTCTTGTGTGTGGCTAAAAGTGGCTCTCCTCTTCTTCTTCTTCTTGTTCTTGCTCGCTTGAGCTTGTGCTTGAGAGAGGGAGTGTGAGAGTGTGAGGGAGTGAGTGTGTGAGGGTGAGGGACCGTGGAGGGGAAGCTCTCTCTCTTCTCCTCTCTTCTTCTCTTCTCTTCTCTTCTCTTGTCTTGCTCGCGGCAATGGAGCTTGGAGCGGGGAGATTGAGGATGGAGCTCACTTGAAGCTTGCACTTGGATCGTGGAGCTATCGGAGTGCATGGGAGAGGAGGTAACTCGATCAACACGGAGGTAAGCTCACTACACTCATGGATAGGTGGTGCATTGGCTATGTGAGAGGTAGCCATTAGTGCTCGGCTTGGAATGCTTGAAGAAATAAGTAGTTCATGGGTCTTGGTGGGACCTTGCCACAATGGCCGGCCATGTAAAAAAGGGGATAAGGGGATGACTGTCCAAAAGGGATTTAGGGTTTTGTATATAAAGTTGAAAAGTGAATGAGAAGCTCATTCTTGTGTGCAGCCAAAAGTGGCTCGCTTCTTCTTCTTCTTCTTCTTCTTGCTTGCTTGCTTGAGCTTGTGCTTGAGAGAGGGAGTGTGAGAGTGTGAGGGAGTGAGTGTGTGAGGGTGAGGGACCATGGAGGAGAAGCTCTCCATCTTCTCCTCTCTTCTTCTCTTCTCTTCTCTTCTCTTCTCTTCTCTTCTCTTCTCTTGCTTGCAGCAATGGAGCTTGGAGTGGGGAGCTTGAGGATGGAGCTCACTTGAAGCTTGCACTTGGATCGTGGAGCTATTGGAGTGTGTGGGAGAGGAGGTAACTCAATCGGCACGGAGGTAAGCTCACTACACTCATGGATAGGTGGTGCATTGGCCATGTGAGAGGTAGCCATTAGTGCTCGGCTTGGAACGCTTGAAGCAATAAGCGGTCCATGGGTCTTGGCGGTTGAGTGAGAGCTCCCACAGCTTCTCATGAAGCAACTGTTAGATAAGATGGCCTTGTGCTTCCCTATGATCCGGGAGATTATGGACTTGATTATGGGGATACTTCCTTGTATCCATTTGATCCAGGTGGATTGGAGTATGTGGTTGATGGCCATTCTCTTCTCTTGGATAATCATTATGACAGAATACCTTTTGATCCATGACATTAATGGATTGCTTGGGATCTCATTTAGACTAGTATCCATCTTGTGGGCAATTTCTTTCTTTTGGTAATCTCTCTTGATTGAAGATTGGTTATTTATGGCTATATTTTAGTGCAGGGAAGATTGCAGACAACTCTCTATTTTCAACAAGATTTGATTCTGAATTATGGACAACATTTAATGCCATACATGGGCTGAAAGTACTCGAAGTAAGCTATGTTTCTATGTGACAAATACCCCAATCAAAGCTACCTACCAAAAGTTATTACAGGTTTACTACAATAGGGTCCTGTAGTAAACACCATGTTGTCCACTATCTATATCACCCAATTCCTCACTGAAGATGGGTCAAAATTGGAATTTTCTTATTCCCTGATCATGCCCATACATCATATTGTATTCGTGACCCAAGATACATACATAACCCCCACATGATTTATTGAATAACCCCTTGTAATCATGCAGTAGAGTAGTACTTTGGACTGCCATGTCCTGCCCTATTTTGTAATAAGTGTCCATTTTGTTTTTGAGGGCAAAAACATTTGGGTGGGGATGGAATGTAAGGGATGGGGAATACAAGAATAAAATAATAGAGGAAAATAAAAGCTACATTGGCAGGTATATAAGATATAAGGGACTTGCCATTTTTTACCATCAGATTATAATAACAAGTCTCCTTCATCTTCTCTCCCTCTCTCTAGCTTTAATGGCTTCCTTCCTTCCTTTTTTGCATTTCTCTCCCTTCTTTTAGTCTCTCTCTCCTTGTCACTCTCTTTCACTCTCTTTTGCTTCTCTTTTTCTCTCTCTTTTGCAGTCTTCTCTCTCTCCTCTTTCTCTCTCCCTAGTCCTCTTCTTGACACCCCTAAAAAAAGAAATAATTAAAGGAGGGCCCCCTCTTCTCATTTTAAACACACAAGAATAATAAGTTAACTCTTGAGAGTGAGAGAGGGAGTGAAAATTATGAGTTAGAGGTGAGAAAATTTAGCAAGGAGTTAGTGGCACTTTGCACGTTGTCCCCCTACCCATAATTTTTTTCTTTTCTCGTCATTCCTATCTACAATGTGAAAGGTAGAGCCTGAAAGCACACAAGAAAAAGTAAGAGCTATGAGAGAGAGAGAGAGAGAGAGAGAGAGAGAGAGAGAGAGAGAGAGAGAGAGAGAGAGAGAGTACATGGAAACTCAAACAATCACAATGTGTGACCAACCTTTCCTTATTCAATAGTTATTGAAATAATAAAAAATAAAGTGACAGTGATGGGTGCCTGTCATCCATAGTGTACACATCTGCGATCATGGTGTGTGAACTAAATACAGGGTGGCATAGACACATGAACTTTTACTCCTAACAACCTGTCGCTTAAAGACGAATGTGTTTGTAGTGACAAGAGAATAAAAAAAGAGTGTCAAAGTACAAATGTAGAGAAAGTATAATAGGATGAGGAATAGATGTCATCTCATTATGTGCCCATCAACTTCCTAAAGGAGGCAAAATGTGCTACTGAGAGACTTTTAGAAAGCAAATTTGTAGGATTCTTGTTAGTCAACAAGCTCACTAGACTTGTCCTCTACCATTCCTGATAAAGTAATAGCACATCTCAATATGCTTTGTCTTTGCATGGAATACCAAAACTGAATAGCACTCATAGAATTTGAATAAAGTATAGGAGCAACAATATGCCAAGATTTGTCACCAGATGGCCACCATAGGGCCTCCTTGTTACAAGCCTTAGTGTTTGCAATATACTCTGTCTCAATAGTAGATAAGGCCATGCATTTTTGCACCCTGGACATCTAAGAGACAATACCTCTAGCAAAACTGAAGACATACCCATAGGTGGAGTTCCTAGTCTCTACATATCCTACATAGTTGGAGTCAGTGTAATCCATGAATATAGTATCTTGACCACTATAGAAAATGCTCATATCTATAGTATCTTTCACGTATTTTATGATACCCTTCATGATGTCCCAATGTTGCTAGCGAAGCATAGCCATATAGCATACCACAACTTCCATTGTAAATGCTATGTTAGGGTGAGTAGCCATCATGGCATGTATCAAATTACCCACTACGAATGTATAAGGGGTCTTGGCCATCTTAGCCATCTACTCATCTGAATCTACTTGATTAACCTTCACATGGAAGATAAAGGATAGCCAACAGGCTTAACATCCTATTTATGGAAGCTCTCAACAACCTTTGTATATACTCCTGTGACAACTAAAGAAGCCCCTAAGAGTGATTGCACATGATGAGTATCTAAAAATATGTGAGGCATGCTCCATGTCCTTCATCTCAAAGCTCTTCTTAAGTTAAGTTTTCAAACTATTCAACTCATCATAAGCTCTCCCAGAAATTAACATATCATCGACATAAAGTACTAAGATAATTAGATTATTATTATTAGTCCTCTTTATGTAGAAACAAGGATCCATATCACTACAAGAGTAAGATTACGATCACATAAATACATCAAACTTATGATACCACTCCCTAGGTGTCTACTTAAGACCATGAAGGCTCTTTCTCAACTTTTACACTAAGTGTTCTCTTCCCTTTTCTTGAAATCCCTTAGGTTGTCGCATATAAATCTTTTCATGCAAGTCTCCATGTAAGAAAGCTGTCTTAATATCCATCTGATAGAGATCCAGATCTAACTAAGCAATCAATGCGAATACTAAATGTAGGGTAGTCATCTTGACTAGATAAGAAAATACCTCATGAAAGTTAACACCATGCTCCTAATCAAAACTCTTAGTAATCAATTTGGCCTTATATGCTAACTTGGGATGTCCAAGGGTACTCTTCAACTTGTATACCCACTTCCATAGCAATGCATGTCTCCCATTGGGCAAACGAACCAAATCCCATGTATGATTTTTTTGCAATGAGTTATACTTTGATTGCATGGCTCTTGCCCAAGAGTGACTGTCACCTCTGCATAGGGCCTCCTCATAAGTAAAGGGCTCACTTGAATTTGTCACCATAACGTAGTTCATGGAAGATTGAAATTGATTAGGCTAATGTCTATCTCTAATAGACCATCTTAGAATAGGCTATGGAGCTTGTACATCCTGTCCAATATCATGATTATGGGCCATTGGAATAACAATTGCAAGCTATCTAGCTAGTTGTATGGTAACAAGAGGCTTCTTCTAAAATATCACATTGTATATCTTAACTATCTGTTCATATTGCTTATGCATCTTCTCCTTATGGAAAAAAACATCATGGCTATGGATAACCTTTCTATCATGTGGATCCCATAGGTAATAGCCCATCTCACTTGCATCTACATAATGAAGAAAGATGCATTTCACTAATTTAGGATCCAACTTATTGGGTTTGTCCTTATGGGAACATGGCAAAAAGCCTCACGTCCAAAGACATGCTAATGAGCACATGATAGAGGTTTTTTAGACCACACCTTTTCTATAACTTGACAACAAATAACAGTGCATAGGGATTTATTTAGCAAGTGTATGGCAATAGTAACTGCCTTAGTCCAAAAATGTTGCGGCAAGCCTACTTGGCTAAGCATATTATGGACTCTCTCTTGAATAATCATATTCATACACTTTCTAATACCATTCTAGGGTGGGGTATAAGGGGTGGTCAACTATTGCTTAATATCTCACTCATAGCAAAACTACTCAAATGCTTTAGAGACATATTCACCCCCATTATTTGACCTTAGGAATTTTAGCCTATACCTAAACTAGTTCTCAACAAGAGCAAGCCAACGTTGAAAGGTAGCTGATACATTCAATTTCTACTTTATGGGATATGCCTAGACCTTATGTGAATAATCATCAATGAAAGTCATAAAGTACTTTGTGCCATCTAGTGAT
Source organism: Lygodium microphyllum (assembly GCF_053477565.2). NCBI lineage: Eukaryota > Viridiplantae > Streptophyta > Polypodiopsida > Schizaeales > Lygodiaceae > Lygodium > Lygodium microphyllum. Next base: position 73,200,687 of record NC_141153.1, read on the forward strand.
TGATAGGGCATGGGACCATATACATTAGAATGAACAAGAGCCAAAGGCTCACCCTTGTATCGTAATGACAAACTTCTTATGAGAACTACATGTTTGCCTGCCATAAAGACAATGATCAGATGAATCAAAACATTTGTAGTCAAGGGATGAAAGTTGTTGCAAACAAGAAAGTATTTTCATTCCTTTTAAAGATATGTGCTTAAGGTGACGATGCCATAAAGATACATGTGGTATATCAATCAAAGGCAAAACATGGTCAATAGACCCAAAAACAAGCAAGGGATAGATGTTGCTAGCCTTGGCACCTCAAGAAAAGACAAGATTCCCATGGATAATCTTCCATATGGAATCACCAAAAGATACATGACATCATGCATATCCAACTATCTAGTAGAGAGTAGGCTTTTGATCAAAGTCGAAACATGGTATAAATCATGCAACACAAAGGTGTTGCATGAAGTAAGTTGCAATCTAATATTACCAATGCCGATAATATCCAATGCCAAGTCATTTCCTAGTCTCATAGAACCTATCATATTGCGATAGGAATGAAACCAATCCCTATGCAGGGTAATATGGAAAGAAGCCCTTGAATCAAGTAGCCAACATTGAGAAAAAGTGGATGAGCCATTAGCCAACCAACTAATATCAAGAGAAGAAGCTACTAAGATGTAATCATCATCAAACTCAAGCTCCAAGGCATTTATCTCCTTAATTTTTACATTGGACTTACTAGAAACAATGTTGTGATCATCAAACTTATCTTGCACTTTATGCTTGCCTTTCTTATTATGCTTACCATCACACACTATGGCCTAATATGATTCTTTTTCCCATAGTAATGATATATAAGAGAGGCCTTATGACCACACGACTTATTGTGAGACTACATGTGAGATTGAGACCTCTGTGTATCACTACCATAATGGTCATTATTGCTTTTACCATCATGTTTGCCCCTAGTAGTTAATGCATGAGAAGTATGGGCTACATCCATATTCTTTCTATTTATCTCCTCTGTGAGTAAGGCATTCTCAACATCCTAGAGTCTCAAACCATCCTTTGGCATATTAGCATACATGGCAATATGGAAAGTATCCATAACTTAGAAAGTGTCACAAGCAAGAACAAAGGAGGAAGATTATCCTTATATTCAATGCCCTATGAAGTCAATTGACTAAAAATTGAGTGAAACTCACTCAAATGTGTGGACACAGTAGTCTCTTCATTTATGTAAATGTCCATGAGTTGTTTCAACCAATACATCTATGAAGCAAGACTTTGCTTGTCATAAAGATTACATATCTTTTTTCATAATTGCCAATCATTATTTTCAGGTGTCACAACGTTGAAATAAACCTATTTAGACAGTGATAATACAAGAGTAGATATACATAGGTCATCAAACTTATCCCAAGCATCTTGATCAATATTCAAAGGCCTAACCTGCTTACTTGCCATATTTATGTCTTCCAATAGGTGAAATTTGTGCCATTAAGCCTTTCAATATTGAAAATAGCACTATCATTTGAAGAACTAGCCATAAGGATCGTATACCAATGTAAAATCCAAGAGAATGGATTGCTATAAATGACTACAAATCGGCCCCCAAAACTTAGTTAAAACAAGGCAAAACAAGAGGGAATACCAAAGTGTAGAGCTATCCACCAATTGCAAGCAATAGATTGCTAAAGTATAATGTCTGCTCTCCAAAAGAATGTTGAAATAAAGATGGCAATATATGTCAATCCAACTATGGGAAAATAGCGAAGAAAGTAAGCTCCCACTGCTAGGGACATTCGAGTAGCAGCCATGATACAAAGAATGCAATTAACAACGACTAAGTATAGACCATCGGTACCAAAGGTTGTCATGAATTTTAAATTGTCAATAAGCCATACATCCCATAAGCATATACATCACTAACAAACTATTGATAGAGGTAAGTGCTAGTGTCCAAAGCATACGGAAACAAATCAGCCCACAAGTGGAGGTAAATGTGTTCAATAGCATACAAGAGAGTATATATATTAACCTCCCACTATCTCCAAGAGCCAAGCTCTGCCAAGTAAGTATAAGCATCTCCCACCACTGGAAGCAAATCCAAAATGCAAAGTGAGTAAGCAAAGCTCAAGACTTATACATCAAAGCATTCGAGAAGCCCAAGTGAATCATAAACACATTTAGGAGTATAAGTATCCAACGAAGCTTCAATATCCCTGATGAGTAAGCATAAAAGCTTAAAACAATTGAGTAAAGCCCAAGTACATCAAATGTAGCTCACGTCCAAGTGCAAAGGTATGTCATGATTATATCTAAGCTCATAAATCAATGCTAGATATCACCGTAGACATGTAGTATACTCGAAATATCATGTAGGCATAATAGGCATTTAAATCATGAAGTTCACTATTGTGTGCTAGCTATTCAAGCTGTTATGATAGCAATAAATATTTACAAAACTAAGCTAATCAAGCTCTAAATAATCCAAATAGTATCCCAAAGCATAACCATACCATATGAGTACCAAAATAGTGTTTTTCAAGCATCAAACATGTGTTATGGAATTTATTGTTTGTAGTCCAAACTAAAATTGTTATGTTCTATATAAAATTGAGAATAAAAAACTACATAGAACTAACTTTTTGAGTGCTCACAAGCTCTGAATTCGGGCTAAAGCAAAGGATGAAGAAGCTCCTCAAATGGTTGGCTCTAATATTAGTTGAGAGGTAGAGCTTGAGTAGAAGCACATAAGTAGAAGCAAGAGCTATGGTGGATGTAGCAAGAGAGTAAGAGATATTGTATGTGGAAACTCCAATAGTCACAATGTGTGATTGGCCTTCCCTTATTCAATAGTCACTGAAAGAATAAAGAATAAAGTGACAGTTATGAGTACTAGCCACTTGCAGTGTATAGGTGTGCACAGTCACATTGTGTAAAGTAAATACATGGTGGCATAAGCATAGCTGCCTTTACCACCTAACACAATGGCCCCTTGCAAGTGTATCGATGTAGCATGACCTTCAAGTAGCCACGATGCCAAAAATCTAGCCATCAATATGATTGAGGTATAATATTTTATTTTAAAATTAGGTTATTGTTTAAAATAAGATAAAAAAAGACAAAATTTAAAAGATTATGAGAGTTAAAAATATTTGTATTTTTTTAAAATTCAAATATTATTAATTTAATCATAAAACTATTTTTATTAATAAAATAATCATTATCATATTTTAAAAAATATTTTAAATAAGAAATATAAAAAAATAATATAAAAATTTTACGAAAATACACAAAGTTAAAGATAAAAGAAATAAACTAGATGAAAAAGCAAAATTAATTAAGTATAGCTAGAAATATTAGTTAGATTTTTAAAATTCATAAACTAGCTAAAATTTCTTATAAATACTTTAAATTGATATAATTTTGTTAAAAATCCTATTTAATATTGAAAAAAAGTCAAATTTTCAAATCATTAAATCATAAACTTAAATTTCTTCTCATAAATTCTAAATTAAAATCCATAAAATATATTTTCTTAAATAATAATATTTTAATTTTAGTTATTCAATTTATTGGCATAAATTAGGATAAATACTCAAACGATTTGATATTGATATATTTTTTATTTTTTATTTCATGTAAATGCATTGAAATACTTGGTTTACTTTTATGAATGGAAGAGCAAAAAATAGGATACATTGACATGCACATAAAGTGAAATAAGTGCAAAAGCAATAAGATGGACTTGGTTTGATTTAGAAATCATAGAAAAAATTTCTATTTATTGAATTTGATTTACTAAAAATTTGTTTTAAAAGGAATGTTTGATAGAAAAAGTAGAATTTGAGTGTGGTTTCTTTAAAGTATGAAAGGAATTATATTAATCACGTCCATGCCTTTAACGTTGGATGGGAATGAGACACGATGCCTTTCATAGGGCCACCTCAGTTACTTTTCACCCGCGTATATGAACCCTACCTAAGATGGCTGACCATTGCTAAGGTATGTTTAGTCTTCCATATACAAAAGGTTCATTCTTATCTAAGGCAAGAATAAGCGAGGCTCTTGTTTGAGTTTTAATCTTAGTATCTAATGTAAAATAGGGTTGGAAACTTATACAAGCTCAATGTGGTCAAGCATTGGAAGGCTCGAGATGAACATGTCAAGGATAGTAACCCAATTTTGGCCTAGTTCTCTTTTGAAGTGATTATATATATATATATATATAAAGTAAAAATAAAAAATAGCTTTGTCTTTCAAATGGATTGCTTAATATTTTCATCTTAAGGATGTGCTAATGAACCTTGTGTAAACACTAATTAATGAATTTGTTTTTATATGTTATTATACCGTGGTAGTATGCATGTTTAAAACACTAATATACACCTTGACACCATGGGAAGTAGGTGGAGAATCATCCTACAATTAGGTAGGTTCAATTAGCCGGGTGGCTTTTCCCAAGTTTATGAATAAAGACTAACAAGCACAACCTTCCTATGAGTTAGTCCTAGAACTAATGAAGCACACTTTTAGGGGTTGGTGTGAGACTATGCCTTATGTGTAGAGGGGTTGATACTCACGCTCCCCTCATTTCTCACTCTCATTGCCAAGTGTGGTGCTTACCTACCTCGACCTTAGGTGATTCACAAAATGCATTTGTTTTAAGCTTGATGTTAGATTGTTGCTAGAGACCATAGTTGCACCTTTAAGAACTTGCAAGTTGATCCTTATGGAATGAGGTTGGATGCTTCAAATGCGAACTAGACCTAGGGAATGCCCATTCATCTAAGTCCGCACACTCAAAGATAGCTTGGATAGTGATGACTAAGATTTGGTCCCTAGATGACTATTGAACTATCCTTACTAAGAGAATTAGGGATCGTGTATGTTTCATGTGGTATTAGAGCATTAGATATTTATTATGCTTCACCACTATGATGATATTAAAATTATTAAATAAGGATATTTAACCTTGTAAAAAAAAGAAAAAAATTTCAAGAAAATAATAACATATGAAAATTTGAAAATTTTTATGACTTGTACTTTAATAAGGGAATTGTTTTAACCAAATCATGAGCATCGTAGGTCATTAAAAGATTGTAAAGAAAAAATGTTTAGAGCACTCTCTTACACACTTGATATCTTGTGTAGGAGAACTTTCGTTTGATGTTTCCCCTAGTATACCAAGTAAGCTTGTAGCCTACTCTTGCGAGAGCATGTGTTTTGTCTAATGGATTGGATTTTCATACCACCCTCCTACTAGTTCTTTCATGCTTGCCAATGTATGTAGTATATGGGTTGGTACCAAACTTCTACCAACTACTACATGTACATTGACTATATCATGATAACCTTGAGTATGAGTTGCAAAGGATTTGTTGGGCCAAGAGGCTCAATATAGTTTGATGTTTCACCTTCTACCCAAGTCCTTCAGTCTTGTAGAGTATCATGAGGGTGAGGCTATGACCCAAGCCCAATGGGTGTCTAGTAGGATTATCCAATTCGTATGACCCGACCAATGTACATTTGCCAATAGATTCCACTCTTTTGGTTATTAAGTGGAGGGATTTCTTGACCCAAGTGTTGAGTATCTAGCCTTGGATATCTTGAGTGAGCCACCCAAAAATGAACCTATCTCCCTTCAATAGTTCCATGGTTGATTTTATATATCGTATGAATTTTGAGTAAAACAAAGCCTTGAATATTAATAAAGAAGCAATAAAATTGACTCTATTTTCATTTCCATTGAGTTAAATTAATCTATTTTTTCACATATACATTTAAGGTGAACCTTGGTATAATTTCTTGGTCTTTCACACTATGTATCAATCCACTATGCATTCGTTGGATTATACTTGATGAGAAGACTTCACATGAAGATAATGGAGACTCTTTATTGCACTCCTAGATATCATAGATAGAGATGATGGATCCAATATGTGAAAGGTGAGAAGGATCGAAGCTTGCACTCAAGAGCTATGGCGGGAGAGCAAGAGCAAGAAAGAGAGAGATAAGAAATGGGAACTCCAACAACCACAATGTGAGGCCAGGCCTTTCTTTATTCAAACTGTCACTAAAAGAATAAAGAATAAGTGACTGTGACCGGTGCCCGCCACCTGCAGTGTGCAGTGGTGGGTACTGTTAGTGTAGTAATACACGGGCGGCTAGGCGGAGGCACCTTTACCCCCCAACAACCTCCCACTTAAAGGTGAATCTGCCCCAGTGAGAGAGAAAAAAGAAAAGACAATACAACATGTACACATGTACAATAGGATGAGGAAAAAGATATCATCTCATCCAATGCCCATCAATCTCCTAAGGAAGGCAAAGCGCTCGGTAGTGAGGCTTTTCGTGAGCAAGTCTACACGATTTTGCTCAGTCGGAATCTTGACAAGGTCAATAGACTTGTCCTCAATGATCTTGTGAATGAAGTGATACCTCACCCTCAATATGTTTTGTTTTCTTGGCCATCTGAATGGCACTCATAGAATCCGAATGCAGTGTAGGCATAGCATCTGTCATACCAAGTTCTGCAATCAAACAACCTAGCCAGATAGCCTCCTTGCAAGCCTCTGTGGCTGCAATATACTCGGCCTCTATAGTAGAAAGGGCCGTACACTTTTGCGCCCTAGGCATCTAAGAGATAGCCCCTCCAGCATAAGTGAACACATAGCCAGAAGTGGACTTCCTACTATCTGCATGTCCTGCATAATCAGAGTTAGTGTATCCCACGACCCTTGTATCCTAGCTGCCATAACAAAGACACATATCTACTGTGCCTTTCAGGTACCTCATGATACCCTTCACGGCATCCCAATGTTTCTTGCCACGTGTAGCCATATAACGTGCCACAACCCCAACTGCAAAATCAATATCTGGACGGGTGGCTATCATGGCATACATAAGACTGCCCACGGATGATGTATAGGGAATCTTGGCCATCTCGACCCTCTGCTCATCTCTCTATGGACAATCGGCCTATGAAACCTTCACATGAGAAGGTAATGGATAGCCAATAGGCTTAACATCCTGCATGTGGAAGTGCTCAAGGACTTTATGTACATACTCCCTTTGTGACAGATAGAGGAGTCCTTGAGATCTATCACGCGTGATGCGCATACCAAGTATATGAGAGGCATGTCCCAGATCTTTCATCTCAAAGCTCTTCTTGAGCTGAGCCTTAAGAGCATCGAGCTCCTCGTGAGCTGTCCCTGCCAAAAGCATGTCATCCACATAGAGTACCAAAATCAGTAAAGAACCGTCACGGGCTTTCTTCGTGTGCAAGCACAGATTCATAGCACTGCAGTTGTAGCCCTGTGACTGCATGAATGCATCAAACTTATGGTACCATTCCCTAGGTGCCTGCTTTAAGACATATAGACTCTTCTTTAGCTTGCACACTAGGTGTTCCCTGCCACGGTCTGCAAAGCCCTTAGGCTACTTCATGTAAATCTCATCATGCAAGTCCCCATGTAGAAAAGCCGTCTTGACATCCATCGTACAAGTCCAGGTCAAGCTGTGCAACTAAGGCCAAGACTAAGCATAGGGTGGCCATCTTGACCACTGGAGAAAAGAATTCATCAAAGCCAACACCATGCTCTTGCTTAAAACCCTTAGCAACCAATCGATCCTTGTATGCCAGCTTGGGGTGTCCAGGGGTACTTTTCAGCTTGTACACGCACTTGCATGGCAAAGCCTTCTTACCTTGAGGCAAGGAAGCCAAATCCCAAGTCTGATTCTTATGCAATGAGTCAAGCTCAGATTGCATAGCCCTCTCCAAAGAGTGACAATCACCTCGGTGCATAGCCTCATCATAAGTGAGAGGCTCTCTTGCATCTATAACTAGTACATAATCCATAGAGGGTGCAAAATGGTCAAGAGGTCATCTATCTCTAGTAGAACACCTCAATCTAGGCTCTGTTGGGGCTGATTGACATCTTGTCTAACATCAACATGTCTAACATCTGGGCCATGAGCATTAGATGATGCTATGCTCTATCTAGCTGGCCGTGGAGCGGGGCTGAACGGGAGCAGGGGGACTCCTCCTGAAAGATAACTCTGTGTACCTCAATCACTTTTTCAAGCTTCATATGCATTTTGTCCTCATGAAAGATGACATCATGGCTGCGGATCACTTTCCACGCTTGCTGATCCCATAGACGATAACCCATCTCTCCTACATCTCCATAGCCAATAAAAATGCATTTGACACTCTTAGGATCCAGCTTATTGTGTTTGTCCTTGGGCACATGGTAGAATGCCTCATAGCCAAAGACACACAAATGATTATAAGAGAGGGGCTTTCCTGCCCACACCTCCTCTGCAACCTAAAAGTCAATGCCATTGCTCGGCGACCTGTTAACGAGATGCACTGTAGTAGTAACTGCCTCAACCCAAAAGTGCTGTGATAAGCCAGCCTGGCTAAGCATGCTACAGAACCTTTTTTGAATGTTTCTTTTCATGCGTTCATCCATACCATTTTGGGGTGGGGTGTATGGGGCCGTCAACTGATGCTTAATACCCCGCTCATCACAAAACTGCTCAAAAGCACGTGATACATACTCACCCCCATTATTTGATCTTAGGCATTTTAGCCTTTTTCCAAGACTGGTTCTCTACCAATGCAAGCCAACGCTGAAATGTGTCTAAGACATCGGATTTTCTCTTTATGGGATAAGCCCAAACCTTACGTGAGTAATCATCTATGAAAGTAACAAAGAAGTGACTGACAGGGCATGGGCCCACATACATCTGAGTGCACAAGAGCCAAGGGCTCACCCATGCATTTCTTACCAAACTTTTTATGCGTATTTCTAGTCTGCCTACCATATAAACAATGGTCACAAGAATCAAAATGGGAAGAGTCAAAAGGCAGAAGATACTACAAAGCACGGAGCATTTTCATTCCTTTAAGAGACATATGCCCCAAACAAGCATGCCAAAGGGATACATGGGGAATAGAACCCACAGACAAAACATGATCTAATGTAGCTCCAAATACAAGTAATGGATAGAGGCTGCCAGACTTGGCACCTCTTGCAAGTACAAGCCTACCACGAGTAATCTTCCATGCAGAGTTTTCAAAAGACACAAAATACATTGCACCCAGCGTTGACATAAGGCTGCGTGTCAATGCAGGTACATGGCGTACATCATTTAAAACAAAACAGTTGCCAGAAGGAAACTACAACCAAACATCTCCAATGCCCACAATGTCAAGAGACCTGTCATCACCAAGATGCACATAACCAGAAATGGTATGATTGGTATGAAACCAATCTCAATAGGGTGTCACATGAAAGGACGCATCGAATCCAAGAGCCAGCACTGCACATACATAGAATGTATCTCAGAAGTCTGTAAGGCATCGCATGAAGAAGCGGCAAGTATGTAATCATCATTTGAATCAGTGGCTTGCATGACATTAACCTCTTCTATCTTCATACTAGACTTTGCAAGTACAATCCTGCGCTCAAAAGACTTTTCCTGCACTTTTTCTTTTCCCTTTTCCTTGCACTTATCATTACTCATTCAGCCCTTTCTTGCTTATGGAGCTCCGCTTGACAGTCTTGTGAGTCTAGATCACTAATTTCTGGCATACACTAGAGAATACATCTCAATCGACCAAGGTACGGAAATCGCCACTTGTAGGCACTCCTGACAAAATGCACCGCTTGTTGGGACCCAAAACGGGCCTGACACTGGCTATAGGCACTAGCCGACGGGCCTCTATAACACTCAAAGACAACCCCGCACGGCCTCGCGACCAAGAGTGTCTAAGGGACACACTCTGCCCTAGATACTAATGTAGATATTGTGTTTGTAGTAGAACGTAGTCCAACGATTGCCCTTCCTTACTCCTCAGAGAGAGATCCCATACATCCTTGTATAATATACCACGTAATACAAACATAAAGGAGGCACCCCTCCAACTGAATGTGATGAAGGATGCTTGTCCCGGACCGCTTGTCCGACAGTTGATCGGATCGCTTCAAGATCAAGAGCAGACAAAGGGAAGGTGTTTAGCACTGACGAATGATCGATGGTTGGTCTGTTGGCAGCCCGTATTAATTATTAAAAAACCCGCAACACGCAAATAAGCGATATGCCTCACTTTTATGAAATAAATTTACTTCTTTTTTATATTTGATGGTTGAAATGAAATTCATATGGAATGAAAATTTGTTTGGATCTTGTTTGCATCATGATTGAGGGCTGCACATAAAAGAAATGTAGAACCATAATGATAGATAGTCGTGATAATTAAATTACAACCCGAAAAGCGGATTTTTAGAGTAAAAATGAAGATTTTGTTGGTTTCGAGTGGGAAAAAGAGATACACATGGAATAAAATACTGATAAAAACCTATCTTTTAGTTTTCATAATCAATCAATAATCATAGATTAAAAAAATATCCTATTTTATGAACAAATAAATAGAAAAATATGAGATACAAATAGGTTTTCGTGCTTTAAAAATTAAGGAAAAATATGATTAATGTTTGTGAATTGTAATATACCCCCCTCCCCCCCGGGTGGTACCTTCCCCATAAGAACCCTCTCAACCCTTAATTTTTTTTAAAAATTAACAAAAAAAATTTTACTCTCTCCCTCTCTTGCCCTACCGACTGCATGGCGGGGAGAGAGAGAGAGAGAGGGAGTTAATGGAAAGGGGGGGCATGCAGCCCCCAGGTGGAAGGGGTGGTGGTTGTTAACAGCCGTTTCCCCCCTCCCCCCCCTAATATACCACCTCCCCTCCTCATTATAAAGGGGAAGCCCCCCCCTCCTCGCTGGTCGTCAGCACGCAGCCCCCCCTCGTCGTCTTCAGCAGCGCCGCCCCCTGGCTGTGATTTTAGCGCCTCCCCCCCCCCCGTGATCAGAACGCACCGCCCTGCTGCTCTGAGAGAGAGAGAGAGAGAGAGAGAGTGAGAGAGAGAGAGAGAGAGAGAGAGAGAGAGAGAGAGAGAGAGAGAGAGAGAGAGAGAGAGAGAGAGAGAGAGAGAGAGAGGGGGGGAAAGCTTCTGGAAGATTCTTCTTCTCCCCTCCTTAAAGAGAGGTTACACACCCCTCTATTACTTCTGAAAATACACCCCTCCCCTTCATTATCTTTTCTCCACTCAAGGAGAGGCGGCGAGAATTTTGCATAGGAGAGTATGAGAATTCTATCTCTCATACACACGTCTTCGAGTATGGCCCCGAAGCGTAGTTCCGTAAGGATGGCCGGAAACCCTGCAAGTGTGGATGGGGGTTTGAATCAAGATGGCACCACAACCACGAAGGGTTTATCAGGTGTGAATACCATTGGAATCAAGACATCACTCCAAACCTAGGTTGCTCTAGTGTTAAAACATAGGTTATAATTATCATGGTGAAAATCATATTCACATGCATCACATTAATTGTGTGTTTGATAATTTCCTAGGTATGAACTTAGTTGTCATGTATGTAACAAACAAGATAATTTCCATTGTAAGATAACAACATAATAGGTGAAATTGATTAGATAATTGAATCGTAAATTACGAAAAACGTCTTGCATGAATTCTTGCATTAAGTGCATTGCTCCTTGCGCAAGTTCTTGCTTAAAATGCATTTCAATGGACATTAAAAGAAACAAAGTGCATCTCCATATCGCAAGATGGATTCTAAGGTACATATAATAATCTGCAGAAAAGATTAAAGTGCAGCTAGACTCATCACATAAAGTTAGATCATTCAAGAAGGTTATAGATTGTGTAAATAATTACATAGATGATAATGTTAAGATTGCATGCATAGAAAATACATTTGCATGTGTGGCATAAAATATCGTATGGATTATATCAAAATTGTAAGCATTGAAATGAAGGCATGGCATTACGTTGCGTGCATTAAAGTTGTTGGGAAAATTTGACGTTGTTTGTAATTTACCAAATGGGACTGCGATCCATGAGTCCCATGTCAAAGCCCTTGGTGACTTCAAGAGGGATAGGTAAAAGCTTAGTGCATGTGAGCATTATTAAGAGGGCTTAAGAAGATCATACTTAAGACGAAGTAGGAACTATTCTAAACGTAACCATCTTGACCCACCATGGTCAAGGGGATAGACAATCTTGATCAATTAAGATAAAAGATAAAGGTACATAGGGACTTCAAGGGATCTAGGAGATAACCAACAAGTTGACCAACTCAGGACAACGGGGTTGTCCATGATCTATTTTACAAGGAGACCTAAGGTAAGGATAATTAGGGTCGGTAGGGTACAAACCCTAACCCAAAGAAAAAGGGGAAACAAGCAACCTAGCTTGCCAAGCCTTGGAATACGAACAACCATAGAAATGATCGTGATTGTAACACTTAGATACATTTTTGAACTTCTTCGCTCAAGGAACTAATTCAAGGTCAAACACTTAATGCTTCAGGTTAAAAGCCTGGAGGGAGAGGCAGGTTCAGTTACCTCTGACTGCCTGCCTGGCCCTATCCAAGGGGGTTGTTAGTCGCGTCGGGTATATGGACCGAACCTGCCACGAGAGGTCTCTCCGTGGGTGCTGCTTGGAGCGGGAGGATGCTTGGGTGCTAGGGGAGTCTGGCTGTAAATTCCTTGCCTCTGGATCCCACACAAGAGGCTGACGTGGCTCGAGATGGGATCTAGAGGCTCATATACTAGTCTACGACCGAAACTTGGAGCAACAATCCTATTGATTTGCTGGGATAGCCTTCGGGCATGATACTTGATGTATTCTAGGACTATGATAAACAAAGATCATATATTTGAAAAAGGAGCTTGCTTGACATTGTTTTTGTGTCAGGGCCTAAGTTACGTGAAGGAACTTGTGTTTAAATTGATTAATCAAGGAAGCTACTTTTGCATGTCAAACATAATGTGGTAGGTAATTAGATAACTAAGAAAACCGAGGAAAGTGCGGTGGACATGACTTGGGTCCATCCTACGGAAGGGTGGTCCCGGTTAGCTGGGAACTTTTCTCAAAAGACATGATAACGGAATTGTGAAGACCTAGCATCGGTAGAGTTAGAATCCCGATTTATGTTGTTTTAGGGAAGCGGAATGGGACTATGCCTTATGGGCGGAGAGGTTGAGCTTTTTGGAATGACGGATTTGCCAGCCGTAGGTTTCCCCCTACCCATCTTTAATGGGTGAGTGGAGGAAGATGTAGAGCTCTACATTAGGGAGTTTCAAAAGTTGATGTTCAACTGTTGCATCCAGGATGAAGGACACTTAATGATGTTCTTTAATATGACTCTCAAAGGAAGGGTTTCCATATGGTATCATGGCCTAGAGGCCGGAACCAGAACCACTATTGATTTATTTTTCAAGGCCTTTTGAAGGGAGTTTGCCCTTGAAAGGGGTGGTCAATATTGGCTACGTGTACTAAATGTGACATGTCAAGAGCCACATGAGGATATCCAAGTATATGCCAAGAAGTTAAAAGAGGTCTTTTGCAAATTGCAAGTCTCTATTCCTATCCCAATAGCTGCCTAATTGCAATATTTTTTGCATGGTATGGACTTCAATATTCAGGTGCAGCTAAGTAGTGTCACCTTGTCGGACGTAGACACTACTATTAGATGAGCACAAGAAGTAGAATCCTGACTACAAGCGGCTTATGCCTCTCTAACCAATCTTAATATGGGTCTAGCTTCAGAAAATAATTTGGCATTGATAAATGGAAATGGAAGTCAAGGGATAGCTATGCCTAACCCGAATGTGAGAGGAAGCATGGTCCAAAATGTGCCTTTATTGCCAGCTCCTCCCAATGTGACTATGTCTATGGCTAGTCAGTTGACTCCACCAAATGTTGGAGGCCAAGAATCAAACCCTAATATTGTTCCTGTGAGTTAGCAACCAATGCCCAATCAAGTTGTTAGGCCAATGTAATGACGGATAGAAGATCATGTCTATGAGTCAAGTGCATCAAATGTCTTTAGCGAAGTTAAGAAGCACTACATTGACACGATCTTTGAAGAATATCGACAAATAGCTGTTGATGTCAATTTCCTTAAAAAATAATAGAATGTGATAGGAAGTAGATGCCCTAAAGAGGATGCACCCTCAAGATTCCGTTGTAAATGATGTGGCAGTCTCAGCAACACTGCCCTGGAAATTGTCCAAATGTTAAATGTGATATTTGTGGGAAACCCAGTCATTTGGATGCCACCTGTTGGAGTAAGATTAGTTCTCTCCAACAAGATAGACATCCAGGTCCTGTTAACCATCGTGCGTAAGGGAATAATCTTTAGCAAGGGGATGGACTGAAACAAATACTTCAAAGGGGTAAGGCTATTGTAGAGGAGTTGCCTAGTGGCAGTGGAGTTAGCCTCATTGAGGCTATAGGGGTTAATGGCGATGAAGCTTCTAACCTGCGGGCCATTACGAGGGGTCAAAAGGGTAGAGAAGGAAACAAAGATAATGTAAAATCTGTCGATGGAAACCCTAAACAGGACTACAAAGGGACGCAAGTCCTTAATCCCGATATGGAAGGGGGACCTCTAAAACCCGTAGGGAATAAAGCTACCAAGAAGGAAAAGGAGTTGCCAAGGAAAAAGGAAAAAGCTAAAAAGGAAGCACCAAAGCCAGTTCAATTACCAAAAGAGAGAATGGTCTAGCGAGAGAAGAGAGCTCTAACGAATTATCACGAATTCGATTTGGCAAACACTCTTTGTGAAGTTAAACTAGACGTGAATCTCTTGCAATTGATTAAGCTCTCTCCAGGAGTATGCGAGGAATTTAAAAAGATCATGTGTATTGGGTATATTGTGGAACCTTTGGGTATAGCACGAGTAGGAGATGATTGGTGGGAGCATGTTGAAAAGCATTGCCCAAGGGTTGCAGCTTATGTTGATGGAATACTAGTGGATCATGCTATCGTAGATACATGATCATGCTATCATAGATACATGATCATCTATTAACATCATGAGTTCAGAATTGATGGAGAGGTTGGGTTTAGCAATCCAAAAAGATGCCTCCACAATTCTATGAATGGCTAATGACAGTGTAAGACAACTTGAAGGTTGTATTACCAAAGTCCTTATGACCATTGCTTTTGTGGAATGCACTATGGACTTTAGGGTTATTAGGTTTGCAAGACGGCCAAGCTATCAAGTATTGTTAGGAAGGCCATGGATCTTGCGATCTGACTATCAAGTGGATATACCTCATGGTCGTTTGATATTTGGCAAAGGTGCCAATCGTGTGGTAGTCGATGCATACCTTGAGTCTCATCAAAATGAGAGATCTCCTCTATCCTCTATGGAATTAGGGACATTAGAAGATATATCTGCTAGTGAGACTTCGTCGAGTGATGAATCAAAAGAAGGGTCCACTATATAGGACATCTATCAAATAACTCTGAATGAGCCAGTAGAGACTCAAGTTCAAAAAAGAGATGCGGATGTGATTGAGTTGGATCTTGGTACGCCAAATGATCCGCAGTCAATTAAATTAGGGTCCATAGTCAATGTGGAAGAAAGGGAAGACTATGTGTCCCTTATCCAAGAGTTTCACAACATTTTTGCTTGGATTTATGATGGAGTTATGATGAGCTGAGAGGTATTCCTCCCAACCTATCGTTGTTCATACCATTCCTCTAAAGGAAGGTAGTCATCCTGTGCATCAGAAAGGCGTATGCCTTTCGAATTGAGGGATGGGCTGTTCGAGGAGTTACAAAAATTGCAACAAGCTGGTTTGATCTTCCATGTTCAACACACTGAATGGTGTTCACCTATTGTTATCAACAAGAAGAAAAATAATCAAATCTGGCTTTGCATAGACTTCAGAGAGTTGGATAAGTAGACAATCAAGGACTACTACTCGTTGCCCTTTATTGACCAAATTTTGGACCAGTTAGCGGGTAGGGAGATATATTCGTTTATGGATTACTTTGCAGGATACAACCAAATGGCAATTGCAGAAGAAGATAAGCTGAAAACAACTTTCATTACTGTCTTCAATACCTTTGCATACCATGTGATGGCCTTTGGTTTATGCAATGCACCGGGTTCATGGCAACGAATAGCATACAAGACCTTTGGTGACATCTCCCTAGAGGAGTTGAAAGTATTTATTGATGACCTAGGGGCAGCCACCATAAGAGAAATGAAGTTGATTATTTTAAGGAAGTGTTTTGAGCGCTATAGACAATTTTGCATAGCTCTTAACCCACAGAAGTGCGTCTTTGGGGTACCTTATGGGCTATTACTAGGCCATGTGGTCAGTTCAATAGGGATCATGATCAACCTTGAAAAGATTAAGGTCATAGTCGACATAAGTTCCGCCACACACTCTAAAGGAAGTACATAGCTTTCTATCATCTGTAGGGTATTATTAGAGGTTCATAAATGCCATGGCAAAAAGAATGTTGCCACTAATGAATCTATTATCCTTTAGCTGTCTATTCGAATGGAGTGACCCTTGTAAAGTAGCTTTCGATGATTTGAAACAGGAGCTAGTAAAAGCACCAATTTTAGCGAAGTATTCTGCATATTTTTAGCACCCACCATGCATAGTATCAGCTGCTACTGTTTATCCCAAATTTGGGAGGAAAAATGATATCATCCGATCACTTTTGCTAGTCGGAAGTTGGGCATATAAAAATCAACTACACCTACATGGAGAAGTTGTGCCTTGCAATGGTATTTGCAACTAAAAAATTCAGGCACAACATTCTCTATGAGAAGGTAGTTTTCTATACGAAGGTGGAGGGGCTTAGATTGCCGATGAACAAGCTACAGTCGCTTGATCATTTAGCAAAGTGGTTAATCACTTTGTAGGAATTCAACTATGAGATTAGAAGTAAGCCATCGAAATTGCAGGGTATTGTGGAATGCCTTGTGGATTTCAAGGAGCCGAAATAGACTTTAGTTGAAGGAAGTGATATTGAGGAAATGTTTAAAATTGATACGGCTTCCATTCCATCTTGATATGCCACTATCACTCATTGCCTATCAATAGAAGAGGATGGAGCCGATTTATCAAAATTAGAAAAGAGGAAAATTAGACATTAAGCTTTGAAATTCTCCTTGATCACAGGAACACTATATCGGCAGGGGGTCAATGATATCTATCACTGATGTGTGATGCTTGACGAGGTTCCATTCATTTTGGAAGAGTGCCATGACTCCACTTGTGGAGGGCATTTTGCTGTGCCCAAAAAGCTACTTGTCAATGACATGACAGTAGGGAGAGTAGGAAGCGACCACTTACTCTGATTATGGCTTTACTTCCATTTGAGAATTGGGGAATCGACTTTGTGAGTCCTATTACTTGTCATCTTCTATGCAAAAGAGATATATCATAGTGGTGACTGACAAAGTGGTCAGAAGCACGAGTGACAAGGAAGGACGATACAAAAGATACTGTCGGTTTCCTATTAGAGTAGATTATATGCCGATTTGGTCCACCACCAAAAGAATTAGTATCGGATCGTGAAACCAATTTCCTAAACAAAATGATTAAAAGCTTGACTGAAGTATGGAAAATTAAGCATAATAAGACAACTCCTTATAGCCCATAGGCGAATGGGCAAGTTGAAAGTACTAACAAGCATCTTATGGGAATTTTATCAAAAATAGTGTCAAAAAAGAAGTGGGACTGGGATACAAAACTATATGTGCAGTGTGGGCATATAACACGACGTTTAAACGAGCCACTGGCCACACCCCATTCAAGTTAGTCTATGGGGAGGAGTGTGTTTTGCCCTTAGAGATTGAGTTGTCGATTATAAGATTCGCAATCAATCATTCTTTGGGTGATGAGGATGCACTCTTCGATTGCTTTACGACTCTAGCCCACTTGGATGAGCTCAAATTGCAGAGTCTGTTGCACCAAGAAGTAGCCAAGCGTCGGATGAAGTAGCTGCATGATTTAAAAGCAAAAAAATATATATTTAAGAAGGGACTATTAGTTCTATATTATGATGCACGTAGAGAACTGTTTCCAAGAAAACTTGAGCCCAAATGGGATAGTCCCTACAAGATCTTAAGAATAGGAAAAAAATAAGTCCACCGCATTACTGGCTGATCTTAAGGGAGTGGAATTTAAGAATAAGTTTAATCTTAATAAGATTAAAGCTTATTATCTCTAAATGCACTAACGAAATAAATACCTTACAAGTCAATGTGGGGCCGATCAAAAACCTGCATAAGAAAATATTGGTTGATGGGGCAGCTAATTTCTTATCTGAAACACCCATACTTGGAGCAGAGATATCATCAGGGGATGCTTATTTGGTGGAGTAAAGGCTATAAATTGATTGAGCAAGAGGATGGATCATTTGTCTGGGAAATAAAAGTCTTCTGCCATCACTACTTACGAATTCTGACAAGCATCCCTGTTATATTCAATGAAGAAGGTGGGATGGAGCCTTCAGTGCATCCTCTGAATATGCTAAATTCTGACTATCATAATTACAAGTAGAGGTGACAATGGCTAGTTGTGTAGACCCCTTGTGGACATACACTTTGTATTTTGACAAAGTGTCCAGGGATCCCAACAAGAAAGGGAGTATAAGGGTAGTTATTAGGGATTCCTGACATAGAGTCGTTATGAAATTAATTGTTTATCTTAGGGTTGGATTTACAATAACGTGGCAGAATACAAAGCTTTAATCATGGGCTTGAATATTGCTAAGAAGGGTAGTATCTGTCAGTTGTTAGTCAAGGGGGATTTCCAATTGGTATTGAACCAACTAAATGGGACATACATAGTCTGAAACCCCATTCTTTCTATGTATTATCGCACTACTATGACCCTACTCGTTGGGTTTGAGAGAGTGTCTTTTCAGCTGGTTCCACGTTATTGGAATCAATTTGCGGACTCATTAGCAAAATTCACTTATGAAGAAGACATTTTCTTCAATTGTGGTCCTAGTTCGGATATCTCTATTAATGATGAGATAGGACCCGCTTGATTATGGGGGACTTTTATCAGAACATGCCCTATATGGCAGACAATGGTTAGTATGAGTGATACAAAGAGTGGCCGAGACCCATTTGCCTTTGTTATCTTGGACCCATAGGTTGATTAGACAACACATTATGTGTATACCTCTTACTATTTATGCAAGAGGCATGGGTCACAATCTGATGCATTTAGTTTAGGGCAGGAGCCCTATTTCCTCCTTGGGATGGAGCATCTTGTTGTATATTGACAAGATGTTACAAGGAGGGATATATACAAGTTGTTTTGTTTGCTATCTTTAGGCCAAGAGGGCTGGTTTTTACCGAGGTTAAATGCTTTATTGCTTTAGGCCATGAGGGCCAGTTTTGTTAGATGTGAATTGTGATATTTCCTTAGGCCAAGAGGGTCGTATGTATGTTTGGTGCATGTACATTTAATGGTTTTCTATTTTAGCAATTACATCACACATGTTGATGAAGTTACTGGAGGGAGCCTTTGCTACAGAGGAGCTTCTTATGGCCATTCCAGGTGGTTTCGTCCCCTTTCCGAGTCTTTTTCCCTTAAGCAGCTATTGATATATGTGTATGTAACAGTTTTTTTTTCGTTTGTTGAGGACCGGCAATCAAGGCATGCAGTCCTAGGGTTTGGTCAGGTATCTCTAGGGGAGATTGGAGTAATTGTCTACCTCATTGTCAGGTTATAAAGACCTGTGATAGAGGGTGGTCCTTGTGACCCTGTCCTGCATGCTTGCTAAGCAGCTGTTTCTAGGATTCCATGCTAATGTGAGGTAGTTAGAGAGCCTGCCAAAGTATTAAAGAAGAACAAGTTTTGAATCTATTTAGAGAAATAAACATGACAGAGGTGTGTTAAAAGGGATTCTAACCCCTCAATAAGAAAAGAAAAGGAAAAATGAAGAAAATTCCTACAAGCACTTGCCTATTGCCTTGCAGAGGCTTGGTAGGTTCCTAGGGAGCAGCTAGCACAAAAGAACAGGAAGGAAGGTCAAAGAAGAACAAGTTTTGAATCTATTTAGAGAAATAAACATGACAGAGGTGTGTCAAAAGGGATTCTAACCCCTCAATAAGAAAAGAAAAGGGAAAATGAAGAAAATTCCTACAAGCACTTGGCTATTGCCTTGCAGAGGCTTGGTAGGTTCCTAGGGAGCAGCTAGCACAAAAGAACAGGAAGGAAGGTCGGAGCGAAACTAAAAAGTAAGAGTTAAAAAAACTTAAGTGTCACCTCGCGAGCGCTTGGTAGATGCTTGGGTACCGAGTCAGGACCTGAGACCGATGCCCTGTTCTCCTTGGGTCACTCTATGCTCAACTCCCTCCTTTTTACACGCCCGAGTATGGAAATCCTGAACGGAAAAATGTGTTTGTTTACCACAGCATAGAGGAACGAAAAATGGAGCAGAAGTGCAGGAAAAATGGAAGAAGGAGATAACCAAGAAGGCACAGGACAAAGGAAGGAAAAGGCATCCTAGATGGAGGTTAGACCCTGAAAATTTGAATGATGGTGTCGCCTCGAGAAAAGAAAAGAGTAAAAGCGCGCCATTAAACATGAAGGCACTCCCGAATCCTTGTAAAAAGAGCGCCAGGCTCACTCCTATGCAAATTAGTCACCGGCCATGTAAAAAGTGGGGATGACCGCCCAAGAAGTAGGGCATGTATATAAAGTTCAAAAGTGAATGAGAAGTTCATTCTTGTGTGTGGCCAAAGCTTCTTCTTCTTCTTCTCTTGTTTCTTGCCTTCTTGCTTGTGCTTGAGTGAGGGATTGAGGGAGTGTGAGGGAGTGAGGGAGTGGGTGTGTGTGAGAGTGAGGGATTGTGGAGAAGAAGCTCCCCATCTTCTCTCTCCATCTTCTCTTCTTCTCTTCTCTTCTCTTCTCTTGCATGGCTATGGAGGATGGATCTTGACGGAGGGGGCTTGAGGTTGCTTGAGCTTGCTACAAGGATCGTGGAGCTACCGGAGTGCAAGAGAGAGGAGGGAACTTGATCGAGCATCAAGGTAAGCTCACTACACCCGTAAGGTAGGCATTGCATATCGGCTATGTGAGAGGTAGCCATGGCCGCTCGGCTTGAAATGCTTGATCAATAAGCGGTCTGTAGGTCTCGGGGTAGAGCTTCATAGCTCCCCTCCATTTTGGTTCCATTGCTGGGACCGCAACGGAATCAAGCCTTGAGTACCATGCGCATCGAATCGAGCATTGCAGTAGGGTTTGCAGCCTGAACTGGTGCTCGAGATAGTTAGGAGATTTAGGAGGTTTTAATCCCTGGAGCAAGTAAGTATTTTGATTTTTTGTTGAATATTAGAGTAGGACCATCCATCTCTACCTCTGTTTTTTATTTCTGTTGCATTAGGTTAACTGTAGGATAGGAAAAAGAAGGAAACAGATGGGTTTTGCTACTGTTGGAGACAGGGAAGTAGGGGCACAGATTCAGACACCTGGCTGGAAGAGTGTGCAAGATTAATTTCTGAGTCTACAGTAGGCTGGGATTAGGTAATAAGGGGCCCAGAGAATCAGGGAATGCCACATTTGGCATTTTGCCTTTTGAGAAGAGAGTGAGCTTGAGAGCCACAGAGAGAGCAAGAGAGAGAAAGCTGTGGGGAAATCGCGAAGTGCGAATTGATTCGAGCGCCACATCGCTTTGAGGTATGCCATGCGATTCCCTTTGTTGCTTTGCATCTATTTGGAATGCACGGCACAATTCGATAGAGTAGATGTTGACCTAGAGGCATTGCGTGCAGCTCGCAGGCCGTCGTCCTCGCCGTCGGACCAGTGCATCTGAGTCCTAGAATAGGACTGCCCGATTTCAGTAGTCGAACTGTCTGAGGCCGAAAATCAGACCACTTGTCCAATCCGATCTCCAGAATTGGACCAACCGAAAATCGGACCACTTATCCAATCCGATTCCCAGAATCAGACCCGGTGTCAAAGTCAGGCCATGTGTCCTAGTCCCAAACTTGGACCACTCGACCCATTGCAGTAGTCGGACCACCCTCGTCCAACTAGGGAAGTCAGACCTAAGTAAAATTTGACCACCCTGTCTGAGTCCTAGGATCGGACCAGCCCTTCCAATCGCTATAATCGGACCAGCCCGTCCAATTCCTAGAATCTGACTAGCCCGTCCGATTCCTAGAATCAGACCAGATCACCAGAGTTTGAATAGAAGGTTTTTAAACTTGTTCCACAGTCCTGGCCACCTTGGTCACGTCCCTGATCCCCCAAGGAACCGTGTTTAACTGTAGAAGCTAGAGGCCAGACAGGATAACCGAAGATTCACCCCGAACAGCTAGACACTGGGCAGACCAAATTTGGAATTGGACGTGACGTTCGGCGACCAGCCAACCAACTAACCAACCCTGAAGCAGAATAGAGAATGCAGTAGGGTCTTTTAGTAAAACTTTAGATCAGCCAACTTGTGCTTAGAGCCACATCAGGCTACGCACGTGAGGGGTAGGGTGGAGTCTGCATTGAGCATTTCGTGCATCCTCACCTCACTGTTTGATTTCATCACCTAAGGTGCACTACAAGGAAAGAAAAAGCCTGTTTTCACACTGAGCACTAGAAAGCACGAAGCACAAGTTATGGATAAGATTGACGACTGCTTCCAATAACAAGGAGCTCATCAAGAAACATAATAACATCAAGGAACCCACTACTAGTAGGAGAAGATCCCAAAACATAGTTGGCTACTAGAAATCCCCATCAATAAAACCCTAAGAGGACACGAAGATCCGAAAGACGACAACATAGAGGATCGGACGCTGCCGGAGTTACTCAAATTGATCGACGACCTTGTGGAGCTGGAAGTGGAAGCAATGTCAGGATCACAAGGTGGACAAGGAGAGGACCGACTAGACTTGGGAGAATTCCCAGTCATAGTATAGGAGTTAGTCAATGAGTATGACTTGTTAACTAGGATGGTAGTTCAGGGTAGGCCAATAGAGGAAGTGGTAGCAACCCTAGAAGAGGAAAGAAAGGCGATCAGAAGGGCGCTAGAGAGCATGATTGCCTATAACCACAAGCAAAAGGCTAGGAAACTCCAACAAGATATAGACATGTACGAGGCGCGTGCTAGCCCTGGTGGCTGGAGCAACCAAAGCAGGACCAAATGCAGAGAGAGAGTGAGAAGTGGAGGCTAACTTATCATTGAGTGAACTTGTAGCCAGGTGCCTCATGGACAACACATCCGTTGAGCAGAGTGCAGCAGCCTTAGCCACAGCATTACTCTCGGGATTAGGGGTCACGCAAGGGGCAAAGGGGCAATCTAGGATCCCCGTAGTAGCAAAGCAACTAGACAAGTATGAACCTAGCAACGACCCATATAGCTTTGTGGAGCAGTTCGAACAAGTTTGCGAAGCAAACAGTCTCACAGACCTTGTACAACACTCTCAAGCTTTTGTGCTGTGTTTAGGTGATAAGGGGAGAATTTAGTACACTAGTCTAGATGCAGCCGAGTGCACGAACTTTTCCCGTCTTAAAGACCATTTTATCAAGAGGTTCTCTGAGGCAGGATACTCTGACAACCTCATCGTCTGGTTGATGAATGTCAGTCAGAAGGAAAAGGACGTAAGAGACTACATCACTCATGTGCGTAGCCTCTTCAAGATGATCCCGGCCAATGAGTGACCTAACGAGAAGGCTATGTCTACAGTGTTTATAAATGGAATTTGAAGTGAGGAGCTCTACGAGGCCTTGGCTAGTAACTCCACCCTACACAAAGATGTGTTAGCTAGGGTTTTTGAAGAGGTAATAAGGGTTGACAATCAGCTTAGGGAGCAAAGCATGAGGAACTCCAGTCGGGATAGTACGAGCCAGAGAACTTTAGAGCAGACAACGATGTTGGGAGAGAGAGAGAACTCTAGCATAAGGGATAAGGGAAAGGGTGTTGACCAAGGCCAGGACCTGGCTGAGGTAAGAATGGAGCTTGCGTGATTGCAAGAACAAATAAGGAAGCCCACGTGGACTCACGTGCAGTGTATACACTGTGGTGGAAACCACCTCCCAGCCGAGTGTCAAGATCCTAGATCTAGGTCGTTTTGAACTGTGGTAGATTCGGTCATGACACATTGCACTGCAGATTGCCCAGGAGGTTCCCATATGCGCAACAATACAACCCTCCATACTTAGGCAACAGGCCATCTAACTTCTTTGGCAGGGGAGCCCAGTTGGCGCTTCCAGCACCAAATGACGCGAGACCAGCCATTCCTAGGCTAGAGATGAACCCAATAGGCATACCCAGACCACCAGGACCCTATGTAACCCAACCACCGAATGACGCTCCTATTCACTATGTGGAAGAACCTAGTGAAGAAGAAAGCTATGTGAACCCATACATCTCCTATGACAAGGAAGGCAATCCAGTCCTGATGGACTATCAACCGGTACTGGTGATGGCGCTGGGCAGAGGAAGAGGTAGAGGCTTTGGAGGACCAAGCCGGGATCCAATCTCATGCTAGACTTGGTCATCCAGGCCATATTTCATCACGCTGCCCGAAAAGGGAACATGCAAACTGTTAGAGTGAGCGGGATCTAGGACATGGTTGTGAGTTATGGTGGATGGAAGGAGAAGAATAAACTCATGATGGAGGAGACAAAGACACTGTTTGTTACACAAGTGAATTAGGTTCCAAGATTGAGACTTGGACTCATAAACACAATCTTGTGTATGTGGACAATGACACTGACACTTTACTGATAAGAAAAGAGTACTATCATTGCATTAAGAAAAGGAAGAAAGTACAATGCTTTATAGGAAAGTAGGAAATTGTAGTAGGCACCACTGTGCATATGGGATAGGTAAGCATGCATGTCGTTGGCCCTGAAACTCCATACAAAGAGGCTGTTAGTGAGTGTGATTTTGCTGAATCTCAACACCCCTCCTCAATCACAACTAGAAAGGCACAAAGTGTGTAGAGGCTGTAATAAGAACCACCTGCAAAGTGTGGGCACACCACAAACATGGTAGACACCAGAGGCTGCCTCGCAGAACAAGGCTAAGTGTGGGCACCAAAACATGATGGACATCCAGAGGCTGTAACAGGGGCCTCACAAAGTGTACAGGGACTGTAGTGCCAAGTTACATGAGGAGTTTACAAAGCTTATGGGAGGAAGCATTAGGGCAAGGAAATACAAGCTTTTAAAGCAGTCTATCAGAGTAATGAGTGTAGAAGGACTGATGAGGCTTGTCCTTCCGATCTTGGTGGTCTTCATCTTCATTTTCATCTTCATCTTTTGGTCCATGGTCTTCTTCTTCTTTCACAGCAAGATAGGCCTTTTGGGACCTCTTTCTTGCATGGCAGAACTTCTCGGTGTGTCCGGTCCTTTTGCAGAAGTCACAGAAGAGCTTATCCTTCTTGCCTTTGTACTTGTTGCCAACATATAATGCATGCTCATCTCTAGAGGTACTTGGTTCTTCCTTAGTTTTTAGCTTCTTTTCCTCTTCTAACAGTGATGCTTGGATATCAACAAGTTCAGGATTTGGCATGTTGATTAAAGTTGTTGATACATTATTATATTCAGGAGGCAAACTCTTAAGTAGAACACCAATGCAAACATCTTCATCCATTTTAATGTTGATTCCTGCAAGTTGGGTTAGGAGTCCTTCCATGTAATTTAGATGTGTGGCAAGTGATGTGTTGGACTTCATTTCAAGCCTGAAGAACTCAATCAAGAGACCATACTTTGATGATTTAGATTGTGCACCGAACAAGGTGTCAAGTCTCTTCCATGTATCTTGTGAGGTCTCACAGTTATCCACATGGTGGATATAGCTGTCGTCTAGCTCCAGTTTGATAATGGCCTGGGCTCTGTCATCATTCTTTTGCCAAGTAGTTGCAAGATCCGCATCCCGAGGTTTCTTCTCTTTGCCATTTGTGATGGCCCAAAGACCCTTCTTCATCAAGATGAGCTTGATGTGGGTTTGCCAGGTGTGAAACCCAACTCCTTTGAATCGAGCATTTGGAGAGTCTTTTCCCATGTTGAGGTTGCAAGATCAGCAACAAATTAGCTCCAAAATTCTCAATTTGCAGCAGCAGAGGAGTTAGTTGTGTCACAAGACACAAGTGCTAAGAGCACTAGATGAGTGTCAATGGACACTATGTTTGTATCTTCTTCCTTGAGTCTTCAAATCTTCAATGGATTCATTGATTGAATCTTTGATGTAGACAGCTCCATGTCTTTCAAGAGATACTATCTTGAATAATTGATACTAGATGTTGATGCTGATGATGATTCTTTTATGCTTCCCCTCCTTGATGATTTGAGTGGTGAATCTTGCTGGGAATTTTAGTAACACACTGGATCAGAGTGGCAAAGGCTTGGGTTGAGTGTCAGGAGTGTGAAAATGAAGTAAAAGATAAAGCTTTTAAACTTGTGGCTATGGTGTCCCACAGTTAGGGTTTTCAGCTTGACTGAGTTTTCTGCTATAGCAGCCCACAAACACGATCATCCGGCGTCAAACTTGAGCTGGAGGTAGCTTAGGACATGGGCTTACAAAGCCTTATGTTCATAGAGTAAATCACGCAGCGTGGAGAGAGAATCGATGTATGGACTGGAAACAGGCGCGCGCAGAGATTACAGTGAGCTCGAATTTCCGCAATGCTGCCTTCTGATGTGTGCAATGTTGAATTCTGATGTAATAGGAGGTTGCGCCCTGACCTAGGCAAGATATCTCTAGAAGAAAGCATGTTGAAATATTGACTGTGGAGGGAGATCAAGAAGCTCCAAGGAGGCAGGGTGTAGGTTTGGCTATGGCAGACAACATTTCAAGATGAAGGTCAAGTTGAAAATGGAGTCATGAGTTGACATTGAGCTAGACTGAGGTGGAGATGAGCTGAGAGAGTAGGGAAATGAGCTAGGCCATGCCCGAATGCGCTCTGATACCATGTTAGAGTGAGCGGGATCTAGGACATGGCAGTGAGTTATGGTGGATGGAAGGAGAAGAGTAAACTCATGATGGAGGAGACAAAGACACTATTTGTTACACAAGTGAATTAGGTTTCAAGATTGAGACTTGGAATCATAAACACAATCTTGTGTATGTGGACAATGACACTGACACTTTACTGATAAGAAAAGAGTACTATCATTGCATTAAGAAAAGGAAGAAAGTACAATGCTTTATAGGAAAGTAGGAAACTGTAGCAGGCACCACTGTGCATATGGGATAGGTAAGCCTGCATGTCGTTGGCCCTGAAGCTCCATACAAAGAGGCTGTTAGTGAGTGTGATTGCTGAATCTCAACACAAACCAGGACAAAGCTGACCTTCGATGCGCCGAGTGTGGGATCACACACCTGTTTCCTGACTGCCTTAGATGGAAACCATCAGCCAGTTCTGCCAATGTGCCCTCCATGCCCTTGGGACTATTCAGTGTGGAGACCTTTGGCGGGGAGGATACGCCCATCCCATTGCATGTCATGATGCGAGCTCAGACAAAATGAACAGGCATCTCGTTGTCTGGGCCAAGTAACCTAGATGCAGCCTCGTTGGGAAAGAAAAGCCAAAGGAGAATGAGAAAGAAAACAGACGCAAAGATTACCCTTAAGACTGAGGAAGCTATAACCTTAGTGGCAGGAAAGGGGGTCATTGATGCCGAGGCAGAGACCTCAGCTCCTATGACAGCAGAACTAGGGAGTGCCAAGGTAGGGGAATACCCCCATCCCAGACGGCAACTCGAGGCTATAGCCAAAGTTAAGGAGTGGGTCAAGGATGCCCAGGAACACCTTAAAGATGTAGAACTCATACTGGAAGATGAAATGGAAGACCTCTCTAGTGTGAGCACACCCGTTTCACCATCGCGACCTCAATCGAGAAACGCACCCACGCCACGAGAGATGCCACAGAGGCAAGACCAGGACGAAGCTTTTGTCAACAAGTTAACCAGGACATATGGCCAAAGAATGGTGACCAAGGAGGAAGCCAACTACCCAGCAACCTCCTCACCACCTTAGTAACCACCCCAATGACCGTGAGCCTGGGAGATTTGCTTAGGCAGCACCCTCCATTATGGCAAGAATTAAGTCACTGGGTGGAGGGAAAGGGGGAGCATACTGCCGCTAACTTGCAAGAGCAGGACACAGTCACGCAAATTCCAAGCCTAACGCTGTACACAGCTCCAAGGTCACTGCACATCAACGCTTTCTGGGAAGGCATGGAGATGCATGCAATCCTACCTATCTTAGCCTTGGGGGACACCGGGGTCTTGAGCCATGCATTTCTAAAGGCCTAGGGAAACCCACCCGTGGAAGCGGCTAGGTTTAATGTTACATTGGCCAACTGAATGAAGGTCAGACCATTCGGGGTCTTAAAGAACTGGCTAATGAAGGTCGCAGGAGTGCAGTTTTTCGTGAACTTCATTGTCATGAAGGGTGTGGACTACGACATACTGCTAGGCCGACCCTGGATGAGGAACATGCGAGTTATTGAAGATTGGGGAAACAACCTCATCTTCTTGGGGAATAGGATGGAAGTGGTAAGGGTTGAGATGGATACCTGGAAGACTACCCCAGCTGACCTCGATGCTATCTTGACCATTCTAAAAGGTGATGCCCATACAAGCAAGCCCTATGGGTCATTGACCAAGTACATCCCCCGCCCTGAGGAAGAGAGGGATTGGATGCATGTCTTGGCAATCGTTGACCTACCATTCTCAGATGAGAAAGAGCTATATAAGCAAGCTGCTAAATCACCAAGCATGCCAGCAAAGGAGCCCACTGTGCCACTCTGCATGATGGCAGGAAGCTCACTGACCCAAGGAGACCGATCTCGTTCCATATCCCCACCAACAAGCTCGAGCTTCAGGAAATCGTAGAGTGCCTGACCAATAAATTGAAAGGCAACAAGGCGGCTAATCTAAAACCCCTAAGTGATCTCTTGGCTCGACCTTAGTGGAAATTGACCAAAATTCATGATCTTAACCTATTATACAATTGGGCTTTAGTCACCAACAAAGAGGAGATTGGAGAGGAAAACCTGGGGGATGACGAGCAGTTAGAGGGGCAATATTCCGATGATGAGGGGTATGAGCACTATTGATCTAAGGCAAACGAGAGTGAAGAGGAGTTAGACATGATAGAATATGACACTGAAGGGAGAGCAATCGAATAGATCAAGGTAGACTGAAGGGAAAGGGTAGGCTAAAATGAAAAAGGAGTCATGCAAATGGAGTGCGATAGGACCTGGCTGGAGCACATGGGAGCCATGGATTACGAGCAGGCAGGGGTGGCGCAGTCACTGGTAGCTCCAATACTGAAGACAGATTCACTACTGAACTACGACCCCCTGGCAAAACTCCTTCCTCAAGTGAGGGATGTGAGTTTAACTTGGAGTCTGAAGTCAGTACAGAGAGTGATCCTGAAATACCCCAACCCTCTAAGGTCAGATGCACCAGAGGGGACTTGCCAGTCCACCTAAGGCACAGACGGCTAAGGTAGGAGGCCAGGAAGCAAACTAAAGATTCAAAAGTAGAGAGGCAAAAGAAGCCGCATGACCTTCCCAAACACTTCACGAAGTTTAAGAAGGGTGATAGAGTGGTGGTGTTGCTAGGAGCAAAGAGACAAGGGCAAGCCAGTGAACCAATTGAGGGACCCGCCAGGGTCAAGGAAGTTGACCTGGCAAGGGAAGACAAGAAGCCTCGACCTGTGTTCCATCTCAGACGACCTGACTAAGGTTGAGGAGGCTAGACTCGTTGCTCTCTTGCAAGAGTATGTCGATGTGTTTGCCTGGCCCTTGGAGAAACTTAGAGGAGTCGATCCTAGGGTTGTGACCCATAATATTCCAATGGGTCCAGATGTGGTGCCAACAAAGCAGTGACCTTACCCTATGAATCCCAAACACGCCCAGGCAGTGAAGGAAGAAATCGAGAAGCTCATGAAGGCAGGATTCATATATAAGATTGAACACACGGATTGGGTGTCACCCATAGTGATCGTTATGAAAAAGAATGGTAAAATTCGGGTGTGCGTGAATTACACGAAGGTCAATGCCGCTACGAAGAGGGATAACTACCCCTTACCGTATACCGAGCACATGTTGGAGAGGGTGGCAGGCAAAGAAGCTTACAGCTTCTTGGATGGTTTCTCTGGCTATAATCAAGTGCAAGTGCACCCTGACGACAGGCACAAGACTGCCTTCGTCACAGAGTGGGGCATATTCACCTACATCATTATGCCCTTTGGGCTAATGAATGCACTTGCAACTTTCCAACGATTAATGTGCACCATCTTCAAGAATATGCTATGACGGGAGTTAGAGGTGTTCGTAGACGACTTTTGCATACACTCTAATTGGGTCGAACACTTAGAGAGGTTGAGAGCAATCTTTAAACGATGTCGGTTATACAAACTCTCGTTGAACCCCTTGAAGTGCCAATTCTGGGTGAAGCACAGATGCATCCTAGGGCATGTAGTGTCAAGGAATGGCATTGCCACTGACTTCTCAAAAGTTAGGGTCATTGTCGACCTACCACCACCCATTAACTACAAGGGCATTCAGTGTTTCTTAGGCCATACAGGATACTACCGATGCTTTGTACTAAACTACGCGCTGATTGCTAGACCATTGTACAAGCTGCTGATCGTATTCGAATGGACTGAGGAATGCCAATGCGCGTATGAATACTTAAAGAAGGCTCTCACCACTGCACCAATCTTACGAGCCCCAGACTGGAGTATAACATTCCATGTACACATAGATGCCTCTAAGGTTGTTGTCGGAGTTGTTCTATGCGAGCCTGGTGAACATAATCTTGATTACCTTGTGAGCTTTGCTAGCAGGCAACTCATCGAAACGGAGATGAACTATTCCACTATAGAAAGGGAAGGGCTAGCCATGGTGTTTGCTATAAAGAAATTTAGGCATTATCTATTGGCCACGCCCTTCGTCTTTTTCATTGACCATCAAGCCTTGCTATATCTTGTGAGCAAGCCGTGCGCTACAAGACGCATAGCGAGATGGTTACTTCTCCTGTTGGAGTTTGATTTCTCTGTGGTTGTTCGAAAGGGAAAGCAACACTACATGGCAGATCACATGTCCCGCATACCCACAGGGGAAGTTGTTGGTGGACAAGGCATACCTGACGACTTACCAGATGCTCATCTCTTTGGTCTATCTAACGAAGGAGACTTTTTTAGGGCTGATTTGACGCCATATTGGGCCAACGACATAGTCCAAGTGCTAGAGAACGGTCTACCTGAGAGATCTATTGAGAAAGCCAAGCTAAGGAGACTTATCTTAAAAATCTAGCCATACCAACTGATCATCGCTGGCCAACTCTATAGGTTGGGGCAGGACGGTTTGTTGCATAAGTGTGTGTGCGAGCACGAGATGCACGATGTATTGAGAGAGGCACATGGTGGGATAGCTAGCAGGCACTTTAGTGGGGATACGACCGCCCGTAAGGTGCTACAATCCCAACTATGGTGGCCCACCGTGTTATGTGATGCTGCTAAGTTTGTCAAACATTGTGATGAGTGCCAAAGGACTAAGGTGCCCATGCGCAAAGATAAGATGGAGTTGACCCCTGTAATAGCACAATAGCCCTTTGAAAAATGGGGCATTGACTTCATTGGACCTATCAGTCCTGCGATGCAATACTCCCAAGCACACTACATCATTGTGGCAATGGATTACCTGACAAAGTGGCAGAGGCAAGAGCCACTAGAAAGAATGATGCTAGAACCACTGCAAAGTTCCTATGGGAGCAGGTCTTTTCATAGTTTGGTTGTCCAATTGAACTAGTGAGTGATCACGGCACGCACTTCATTAATGAAGTGATATCCCACCTACTCTCAACCTTCCTAATCATTCATAGAAGGTCCTCTCCCTACTACCCTCAAGCAAATGGCCAAGCGGAGTCCACAAATAAAATCCTAGTCAACGTGCTTACTAAGATAGTATCCACATCACGAAGAGACTGGGATAATAAATTGATGGCGGCCTTGTGGGCCTATCGGACAACTTATAAGACAGATGTCGGGGACAAATGCCCTTTAGGCTGACCTATGGAACGGAGGCCATTCTACCTTTAGAGTTCTTTGTCCTTAGCTTAAGAATAGCAGCTCAGGAGCGTTGGGAGGGAAGAGAAGCTTGGACTGACTGCTTAGTGGAGTTAGAGCATCTCACAGACTTTTAGCCACCCATGCTCTGATCTATGAGAAGGCACGACGAAAGATGTGGTTTGACAAGCATGTCAACCAGTGCAACTTTGATCAAGGAGACCTTGTCCTACTCTACTCAGTGAAAGGTCACAAACAGAAAATGAAATTTTGAGGACTGGGACCTTTTCGGGTGCGTGCAATTAGTAGAACGGGTGATGTCAAGTTGGAGACGCTCGAAGGGGAAGGAATAGGCTTCTTCAATGGCAATCGCATGAAAAAGTACTATCCTTCTTCCCATCCATTGCACGAGCCACCGATGCACGAAGCTCCTGTCAACTTCTATATGGCCACAATTACTGAACTAACAGATCAAGATGAAGAAGCAGTTGCACCCGCCTACCTATGAATCACAGTCACCACAGGACGGAGATATTCTTTTGATGCCCTGATCGACGAAGGTGCCGACCGTAATATCTTGACGCATGACCATTGGACACGCATTGATCAGCCTAAATTACAGCCCACAAATGCGAAACTTAGCCCATTTGGGGGCAACACTTACTCTCTCTTAGGAAAATGCCAAGTGGCTGTCTCCGTCGAGTCTGAAAGCATCCCAATCGTCTTTTATGTGTTACCAAACACTAAGCGGGCCGGTGATAAATCACTACTAGGCCGCACTTTCAAAAAGCAGACAAGCTGCAATGTGGGCTACAACCTAGATCGCATCCATCTTGCTGTAGGCAATGTGCGCATAGTAACTACTTTCAGCAAGGGCCATCTTGTGCCTTCTACAACTGCAGAGCCACAGATAGAGACCCCCACGACCAAGCCTAAGGAGAAGGGCATGGATGTCTTACCCCGCGCTCCAACCGCCAGAATCAAACCCACCCAAGCCATTCATGTGGCCAAAGAGCCCACACGCATATGGGTGCCAAAACGGCGAGGGCCACCTTCTGGTAGACCGCAGAAACATGCTTCTAAATGCAAAAACTATCAATTGCAGCCTAAGAGGCAGCCCAGATGCTATCGACATAGACGCACTACCACACCACGATGGATATCGAAAGATCTCCTACGAGAACAAGGATACTATGAGGGAAACCCCTGGATATGGGTGCCTAAGGGTGGACACTCAAGAAGCCCAACTCTGAGCAACCCCACTCTAGCTGGATAGGCTCGCACATGCAAAGCACAAGTCGCAAAGAATGCCGAACTAGCACCAGTGATGATTAAGGACCCCCAACACATTCATTGTCCCAAGCCGGATGTCCCAGCACCATCCAGGTCAGAGGAGGTGCGCACCCCCATGCCAGCTCGAATAGAATGCAACACACTTCCTATGCCATGGAAGCTCGGTGCAGCATCTCCAAATGCTCCAGAGTGCAAAGTCCCATATGTGATGCTAGCAATGGAGTCACCACTGTCCAGCCTGACTGTGCCATCACCACCAGCAGATCTTAAGCCTTTATACGAAAGACGATCTTTCCTTTCAACAGCCAAGGATCTCGCTGAGACCTCAAGGAATGACGTAGTGGCATGCATCAAGGAGTTGGATAACACCATCACTACATTTTCTACAAGCTATGAGAGGCTTGACCTAAGACTTCTTGACCTAGGACTTCTTGACGAGTTGGATAACACCTTCACTACATTTGCTAGAACTGGAGGAGCTCACGCAACTTGCCAGCTCTGCTTCTCTATTCTTACAACTATGGTATGCCTTACGACTCCAATGGGAGAGAAAAGGCCATTGTATCATGACCAATGCTGAGCAAAGGAGGGCAAACAAAACAATTGAATGCGATCCTACTTATGTGGCACCTCTTTCGTTTAGAGTTTTGGCCATTACACGCAACATACACTTAGATGATCAAGTATCAACCCACATGTACATTGACCAGTTCCTCAAGGAAGAGGAGTTGCATGTTGCTAGTCGCCTCAACTCTGGGGACATCTTTCATGATGTCTTGACCTACATCACTCAAGCTTCCATACAACCATGCGAACTTGATCGTCGTGCCTAGTTTGAGTATAACCCTAACCTTTATACTTGGCTATTGGCCAAGTAGCTCGCCCCACATAGCCCATGCAAGCCCTCCTCCTCCCCTCACAAATCCTAAAAAGGATTCCCGTAACACTCAGGAAAAAGGGGGCAGAGAGCAAGTGACAACCAAGTGATGTAGCAAGAGGTATAAAGGCTGAAAGTGATCAACTGAATTCAAATAGGAAAGAATGCAAGGAGAAAGTAGATGTTAGTTGTGAATTATTTCTAAGTTTCATTCCTCTGAATCCGCACAGCAAACTATCACACACATTCTTTCTTGGTTTTTGCTAGGAATGAATCAAGTTATAACTCTAACGTTGACTTGGGTGATGACAAGCACCTACCATGGCAGGACAGGGTAGACTCCCATTTACGAAAGCGGAGCTGACAAAGTATGGAATCAGCATCGAGATGCGTGGATTTATCCAATTCACATTCAAGCATACCATGAATCTAGATGAAGCCATCTTGGAAGAGCCAGCCGTGAGGGAGCTGGTGGACAAATGTAACCTCCAAAAGTACATAGAGAAGGTCGGACAGGCAATGGACTACGGCATGTGCGCAGATTTCTTAAGGAGCTTCGATGTGAAGGACGGAGCTGTGGCATGGTCACAGTGAGGGCGGGTGATCAAGAAAGAAGGGTGCGAGCGCCCCTTAACACAGACATTGTCGAGAGAGCCCTGGGGCTTGTGCCCAAAAAAGAAAGACACCCAAAAAGAGATGTGTATGCCATGCTAGGAGTCAGAAAAGAGGACGTGCACATGATCGATCGAATCAGTCTAGCTGACATTCCAGACCCTATGACAAGGATGCAAGCTAAGATGATCTATGCTCTTTTCTCGGGCCACAGATACAATGCACTCATGAATAGAATCAGCGTGCCACTGCTGGAAAGAATTGCAGCAGGAGTTCCGGAGGAGGTGGACTGGAACGGCTTTGTCTAGAAGACTATTAGGAGTTCAGCCACCCTTCTAGATCCAGTCGCAGTACCAGCTGGTAGGGAATCTCTGGCCTCCACTGCACGATCCACAAGAAAGAAACCTGCCACAAAAGCCTCTACAATCAGATACAGAGGTGTCCTCACTGCAATCATTGACGAGGCTATCAAGGATGCCAGTGGGGAGGAAGAGCAAGTTAAGCACCAAAGCTCACCACATCATGAGGAAGAAGGCTCGAGCGAAGAGACGGCAAGCGATGAAGGAGAGCCTAAAATACCACCCACTCAAACGGTTGAGCCACAGAAGCAAATGGAGACCGGCAAGAGCCAGAAAAAGGAGGAGAGATTGAGCAAAGAGGAGTGGGCCGAGGTGAAGAGGGCTCGAAGAGAGTTAAGGAGGGTGGAGGAGCAATGACAGAAGAAGGAGGAGGAAGAGCTCAAAAGAGTTAGAGAGGAGTTAAAAAAGGCAGAAGAGAAAAGGCAAAGAAGGGCAGAGGAGGAAGCCCACGAGCTGAGGATGAAAGAACCGGTTGAGTTGGCAGAGGCCACTCGTAGATCTGTTGAAGAAACTCATGAAAGAGGAGAGATCAACCCCTTGATTCCTCATCATGAGGTTGAAGCAAGTGGCAGTGCGAGGGTAACCCCAGTGATCGTAGGCAAGGGGAGGTCATTGTTACACCCCCTGCCTTCCTCCTTCGTGCTGGTGCCAATAGACACAACAACTGCCCCGCAACCCACGCGCCCTCTAGACACGACCCAGCTGATGAGCATGATGCAAATGCTCATCAGTAAAGTGGTTGAGATTGTCCTAGAGACTGGAGCGAAAAGACCTACCACTATAGATGCTAAGTCCAGGAAAGACCCGAAATGGCAAAAGCTAGAGGTGTCAACCACCACTCCTCCTATTCCCATGCCACCTGGTGCGGACTACGACGCCTACGTGATTGAGCTCCTGGCACAGTTGGATAAAGCAAAGGAAGAAAAGAAAGTGGCCTTGTTAGAGCTGGAAAAGAAAAGGGAAACTTTGGCAGCCCTGAGGCTCAAAGTTTCAAGGCAAGGAGCCAATTGGTAAAGGGAGGTAAAAGTGCTGCAAGATCAACTGGAGGCGAAAACGAAAGAATCCCAGGATAACGAAAGCTGCCTGAGACAGAGGCTAGAGGATAAAGAACAAAACTTGGTGGCCGAGCAGCGGAGCTTAAAGTTGCTAGTACAGCAATATGCTGACCAGGAATAGAGAACAGCTAGACTAGAAGGGTATGGACAGTTGGCAGCTCAAGAGGGTGAGC
Source organism: Lygodium microphyllum (assembly GCF_053477565.2). Lineage (NCBI taxonomy): Eukaryota > Viridiplantae > Streptophyta > Polypodiopsida > Schizaeales > Lygodiaceae > Lygodium > Lygodium microphyllum. The sequence goes on from NC_141153.1 coordinate 73,236,957, forward strand.
CGAGAGAGCGGCAGGAGAATACCATAGCAAAGCTACAATATGAACTCGAGGAATAAGATAGGCTAGAGAGAGATATAGAGTTCCTAGCACAAGAAAGGCCGGCAACCCTCGCAGCAAAAGCACAAGGGTAGCAACAGGAGGCACAACGACTACAAGGTGTGTTGGAAGTTGCAGGGGAAGACATAGAGGCCCTCATGGCCATGGCCTTCACGCAACGAAGACTGCACCTTGCGGAGATCTAAGGCCACAAGCAGCTAGCATAGGAGAAGTCAGAACTAATCGCTGAGGCAGAACAGAGGTTCAGTATTGCAAATCAAGTGAAAGAAATCGTCGAAGAACAGCTGACTTGGAGGTCCAAGGAGTGGCACCAACTTTGGGTCTTAACAAACGAACAACAGCAGGTGGTAACCACATTAGCAAGTGAGCTGGAAGAGGGAAGGAGAAAGATGGATGAAAGAGCCAACACATGGGAAGAGAACAACTTTGAAAGAATTAGGCAGTTAACGGAGCGCTTGGCAATGGCCGAGTGCGAGAGAGTGCTTGCTAAATCCATGGCTAAAGCAGCCGATGTATGCACCAACGCACAGAGGCAAGCCTAGCACCGTGCTACATGTCATCCAAGCAGAGGGCGATGATTCAGTGGAGAGGGTGAGAAGGAAGCTGGAGTTGACTACCCGAGCACTAAGATATGGCCTTCAAGAACGGGAGCTCCCCACCGGCATGGGAATCACCAAGGTGCAGCAATTCCACTACATGTGCCGTGCTGGCCTCTCCACCGTTGAGCTCAAGGAACTAGGGTTCGAAGAACAGGAGTAGCCCACACCACCACCACAAGTGACCCCAGCAGTGGCCGAGTAGAATACCGAAGAGGGCCCGGACTTGGAGCAGGAGGACGAAGAAGAACAACAAAAAATGCCCAGTCCACCTCTACCAGACCTCTCGCTAGACGAGCCCAAAGATGCCCACATGCCTGACCGCATCGTGGCAGCCAGAAGGAGGCAGGAACTGGCAGAGGACGCACAGCGCAGATCATGGTCACTACCCAGACAAATGAGCCGATGCCACTATGAGAGGACCCCAACCCTATCAATTGGCCTCAGGAATTGATCATTTGGCGTGACCGGGAGTTCCAGACGAGACCATTTGAGTTGTCATTTTCCTATCCACGCTCATTGGACCGTGCGTTGCCTCTAGGCATCCTATCCAAGATCAAGGACCTTGCCAATGACCTGGCAAACAGATGGATAGAAGAGAGGAGCCTTATTATAACTAGGTGGAGGCAAGAGCCTGCAGATTACTGGTAGGACAATGTGAACCGGGTTCCCAAATCCGTCCAAGGCTACAAGGCACAGCCGAAGTGGCAGAGGAGGATTTGGGACGCCAATTTTGATGCCTGGACTGCCTTCTGTAGCTCACTTTCCGAGGAACAAAATGACCCCACCTACATGCCCTACCCCCATCGGCATGGAGTGGATTATGATTGCACTATTCATGGGGATTTTGATTTTTCGAGAATATATAATGTAAATGCCCGAACTCCCGAGGAATGCCTAGTTTTTAGAGTAGAGGGTCTCCTTCCATCCATCAACCGCTTTCTCACAAACTTTTCTTCTTGCCCGGATCCCGCCTTCCTAACCACCTACAATTATCTTAGGCTGATCAAATTCCTATTAATGCAGAGGCCTACCACCGAGGAAGCCCACCTCCCCCCCTCTTTTTTGACATCAATCTAGGAATAGATAGTAGGGCTATGACTAGATTGATGATGAGGGCAACCCTACTTCCCTCTTTTTGCTTAGAACTCTTAGAGAATATAAATAACACCCGCTTCACGAGGTGTAACCATTCCTTTTTGTCATCCACACCTCTAAAGGCCCGGGCTGCTATTAAAGAATACCTCCAAAGCCGTGCCTTTCTATCCCAATGCCTGCGCGACCACCCCGTGCTTCGGTTGAAGGTGATAGGCACTAGCCAAAACGCCTTCTATGTATACAATCTCCACCAAAAAAAAAAAGAGAAGAGAAAGAAAGAAAGAAAGAAAGAAAGAAAAATGCATGAAGCCTCACTTCGCTCACCACACCTAGGGTTCACCCCTAGCCCCTCTCCCCACTTCACGCTTAGGGCATATCAAGGGTAGGACTTCCAAACCTGTCACCCTAAGCTCTGCATTGCACCTCCAATAACACATGAATCGGGTCCTCAAGTGTGGGACATTACCGAGGGCCTGCCCAAGGTAGACCCATCTCTCGATTCCACTGCACATGCACTTACACCACACCGTGAGACAAACACACCCCTTAGGGAGTGCACAACTTTCTCTTGCACGCTATTCGTAACTCAGATGGGACCCGCCATTGGCATAGATCTTGGAACCACGTGTTCTTCAACTGATTACGGAACCCTGGTTTTGACAGTCAAAGGCCGAGCATCTTCATAAAGATCAAAGCACACCGGAATCTCTCCAAATCATCAAGAATCAACACCCATTCATCCCTCGTTCACAACACCACCCTTTTGATTGTGGTCATCTACCTACCAATTCCACTTAGCACCAACCCCAACTACCCTGCTGCTCCCCACCCCAGTGCCATGGGACTGGCACTCCGCTAGGAGGGGGTAATGTTTACCGCAGCACAGAGGAACGGAAAATGGAGCAGAAGTGCGGGAAAAATGGAAGAAGGAGATAACCAAGAAGGCACAAGACAAAGGAAGGAAAAGGCGTCCTGGATGGAGGTCAGACCCTGTAAATTTGAATGACAGTGTTGCCTCGAGAAAAGAAAAGAGTAAAAGCGCACCACTAAACATGAAGACGCTCCTGAATCCTTGTAAAAAGAGCGTCGGGCTCACTCCTATGCAAATTGTATGCATTAGTGGGAACGAGATAAGTTAGAACGGTACGACCCAAAAAGTAGAGCATGTATATAAAGTTCAAAAGTGAATGAGAAGTTCATTCTTGTGTGTGGCCAAAGCTTCTTCTTCTTCTTTTCTTGTTTCTTGCCTTCTTGCTTGTGCTTGAGTGAGGGATTGAGGGAGTGTGAGGGAGTGAGGGAGTGAGTGTGTATGAGAGTGAGGGATCGTGGAGAAAAAGCTCCCCATCTTCTCTCTCCATCTTCTATTCTTCTCTTCTCTTCTCTTCTCTTGCACTGCTATGGAGGATGGAGCTTGACGGAGGGGGCTTGAGGTTGCTTGAGCTTGCCACAAGGATCGTGGAGCTACCGGAGTGCAAGAGAGAGGAGGGAACTCGATCAAGCATCAAGGTAAGCTCACTACACCCATAAGGTAGGCATTGCGCATCGGCTGTGTGAGAGGTAGCCATGGCCACTCGGCTTGAAACGCTTGATCAATAAGCGGTCCGTAGGTCTCAGGGTAGAGCTTCGTAGCTCCCCTCCAGTGTTACAAGAAAAATATGATGACTGGGCTACAGGAGTCCTCGCTTAGTAGGGGGTCCTTGTCAAGTTTTCCTAAGTTAGGTAGGTAGTTCAGACCACCACTAAGATGACCTCTTTGATAAGCTTTTTAGCTAGTCCGTGTTAGAGCAATTGGTTAGAGACTCGCTCTAGATTTCTATCAGATTATGTTGGGCCTATCCCTTATGGATTTTCATGCCTTGATTTTGTCACGGGGTAGGGTGAGAGTTGTGATGTGTTTTGTTGTGTTTTTTGTATCAACTTGATGCTCTTTATGATTACGCATGTGTAGATCTACTCGTGGGATTCGATGAGCTGAGTCGCCCTATCGTGTGGTCACCAATGAGAGCTGGATTTTAGGAGTTGATTCTCGGCCATGATTAAAGCATTTGAGGTCGTTTTTGGAGCAAGAAGTGCCCGAGAAGCGCCAAATACCAAATTTTCATGAAAAATCAAATGGTGGCAGATGGCCAAGAGCTGGAGTTTTCCTAGATGCATTTCAATATCAAGAATCCAACGCAAGTCTCGATTCAAAGGTCGTTTGACCTCCCATTTAATCCCTGCAAGGTTTGGTGTTATAAAGCAACTATTGGATCCGGGAGTCGGAAAGTGCATGACAGGGCCCAAGTTTATAGATTTCGATGCTATGAAGTCACCCATCCAGACGAATCTCGAATCTGAATCCATTTGCCCATCCGAAATCAAAATATCCACTTGCGGGCAGTATGAACACAAGGCTGAACTAGTTATTTTAATGTTTTTAACCTTGGCTTGTTAAAAGAAGCCAAACTAATGAAAAAGCTGATTGTGGGGGGGGGGGGGGGGGGGGGATTTGCGCGCTCTTCCAATCTGATTGATGCCACTTGAATACACATTCGTTTGGAGAGAGAGAGAGAGAGAGAGAGAGAGAGAGAGAGAGAGAGAGAGAGAGAGAGAGAGAGAGATTCCTAATTAGGGTAGAGAAAGGAAGTAGATGGCTATAATTTTGATTTTCATGGAGGATTAAGAAATGTGATTTTCTAATCTTTCTCTCTCCTCTCTCCTCTTAGCGGTTGTTCGTATACATCAATTCAAGAGAGAAGGGGAGAGTTGTGATGAAGAATCCGGAGCAAATGAAGATGCTGGAGTGATGAAGGACGTAGATCAAGCTGAGAGAGTGCATCAGTGGCAAAGGAGAAGCGTCAACGGCCTCCTATCTACGAGATACGAGCCTCGAAATTGCAGTTTCTATGCATAAGTGAGAGATTCTTTTGTTTTATGGGAAATGATTGAAAAAAGTATTTGCTTTTGGTTGTTCTTGATTTTCATGTTGCATTCTCTCTGAAATATGAAAGAAAACCAAAAATTACAATGAAATAATAATTTTCCACAAAATTCGCAAAACCTGTAAGTTGTGATTTTTATAAAAATATTAGAATTTGGGGTTTTCATTGAGGGTTTTGGGGTCATATGGGAAAAAAATAGATATGAAAGTGATGTTAAGTGTCCTTGGTCAGTAAAAACTCATAATTCTGAAATATCTCATTTTTATGAAGAAATAAATGGAGAAAATAGAGAAAACAATGAAAATTTTAGTTTTTGTGCCTAAAAATTTAGGAAAATTTGCATTTCATGTTCGTGAGTGTATAACAAAGCTGGAGCATGAGGATCAAGCCTCAATCAAGCCTTGTTTCTATGTTATAGTGTCTTTTTATCGATTTTTACATGAAAAACGACATGAAAATTAACCCTTCATCTACCCAATGAATGCAAAACCTAAACGGTAGGAGGGAAGAGGGTTTGTGAAAGTGGTTAGTTGCTAAAAATGATTCAAATTCTGATCTATTTGTCTATGCACAACATATAGGATGGATTTTTGTTTGAATTAAGAAGACTAGTAGCACGAAGAAATTCGATGCTAGTCTCTATCAAAGATGTACATACGATTAGTTGGAAAATCATTGAAGGGTTATTTTTTGCACCTCATGTGGCTAGTTTTTTTAATCACAAAACGCTTGAGCACAATGGTCATCCATACTTTCATTGAGCATAACAATGGTATCAAACCTAGATGCATTGCAATTGCTTTCCAAACATTGACCTATGTGGAGTGTGTAAGGAAACTCAAGCTTTAGGGTAGATGAATGGTTTCTTGGAGCAAGCTTGGTAAGAAAATATCAAATCTCCTAGATCGTTCAAAATATACAAGAGTGGAGTGTGTTTGTATGTTCTTTATGTTAGAGCAATGCATCGAGGGGCCAATCCTCTCGATGTAGGAGAGCTGCAATGGGGCCACTGCATTCAGCTGGAGGGATGCCTCCTTTATGTTTGTATTATGTGGTATATTATACGAGGATGTATGGGATCTCCCTCTGGGGAGTAAGGAAGGGCAATCATTGGACTAAATTCTACTACAAACGCAATATCTACATTAATATCTAGGGCAGAGTGTGTCCCTTAGATGCTCCTAGCCGCGAGGTCATATGGGGTTGTCTTGTGAGTGTTATAGAGGCCCGCGGCTAGTGCCTATAGCTAGTGTCAGGCCCGTTTAGATCCTAACAAATTCCCTGAGGTTTGACCTAACTCCCAGTTTCACTAGTACGAACACCATGTAGCACTACATAGTGAGGTAGACACACCCCCAAGTAGTGCATTTCCTCTTCCTTTTTAGGTACATTTGACGATTTCGGAGAACCCCGTCACCCACTCAATCTACTCTCTGTCCCCATAGCCCCACATCCATTTTGTTATACTTCTTCTCCACAACCAATCTTCCCAAAGCCCCATCATCGATCCATATGGCAAACCTCCAACCATCTAAGCCCTCACCAACTAGTGCCATGGGACTGGCACTCAGCTAGGAGGGGAGCAATGTTAACCCCAATGTAAAGAAAGAAAAAAGAAAATTAAAAAGATGCAAGAAAATTTGAAAAAAGATGGCCTGATTGAAGAAATAGGAGAAAAAAGGTCAAAAGCGCAAGGGCAACCTTAAAACTTCAGGGCAAGGGCAAAAGAGGAAAGGCACATTTTAAACATAAAAGCGCACTCTAAATCTTTGTAAAAGAGTTCCAGACTCCCTCCTGTGCAATTTCTAGATGTAGATGAGCATGGGTGAAGGAAGAATGTAAATAGAAAGGAACTAGGGAAAGAGAACTTAGGATCAAATGGCAGCCATATAAAAAAGAAATGGGTGCCCAAGGGGATTAGGGTTTTGTATAAAAAATAAAAAGTGAATGAAGAAACTCATTCTTGTGTGTAGCCAAAACTAGCTCTCTTCTTTTCTTCTTCTTCTTTTTCTTGCTTGCTTGATCTTGTGCTTGAGACAGGGAGTGTGAGAAAGTGAGTGTGTAAGAGTGAGAGAGTGAGAGACCATGGTGGAGAAGCTCTCCATCTTCTCCTCTTTTCTCTTCTCTTCTCTTTGTAAAATATACACGGCGCAGCAAACAGAATCTGAGAAAGAGATAGAGAGTACACAACAGATAAGAGGAGAATCAGTAAATTCTTTAACTCCAAACAACTGATACAAAGATGGCTCTGTCCACCCGTGCGCTTCCACTGTGTGAAGCTTAGATGGCGATCTAGACAGAAGATAGGTGAAGAGCTTAAGGCTAGCTGGAACAACAACTCTGACTGGGTGAAAGATGAGTGAGTGATGGCTGCGAAGGGGTTTAGCTTTTATAGCCTGCGAAGGTCATTAGGTTGGCCTGTTGACCGACCTACCATATGAGCCTCCACTAGTCAGCCAGGGAATATTCCCTTTACCATCGGGCCGGGGGCGCTGCCCCCGGACCCCCGCCAGGGGGGCCGCTGGTCCCCCCTAGGACCCCCCAACCAGGGGCCGCTTCTACGGCCCCCGAACCCCACAATAGGGGCCCCTGTTAACTCCCTTACCACGCAACTCAATGCAATGTGCCTCGAGTTGCTACCAGCTTAACCACTCCGTCTAACCCAAAGATTAGACCCACAACAATCACCTTTTTGCCATCCGGTCACATAGACCTCATCTGATATACATGTCAGGACTCAACCAATGTCCGGGCTCACATTTGGCTTCTCCTCATAATGGGGGCCTTACAACTTTGAGCACCATGGATCATTGGTAGCACCTAATGAGGGTGGGGCATTGATCATATCTAACACCCCCCCTCAATGTCCACCCATAGGTGAACTATCTTCTCAGCCCAATGCCGAGTCTCTGAAGATGAACTTGAAGCAGATCCTTCGTAAGTGCTTTGGTGAAGATATCTGCTACATTCTCCTCTGTTGGACAGTAGACCAATTCCACTATCCCATCCTCCATCAAATCACGCACATAGTGATACTGGATCTCTATATGTTTGGTGCGTGCATGAAACACTGGATTTTTGGCAATGGCGATGCAACTCTGATTGTCACATCTCAGCACAGTTGGTTCTTCATCCTGCACTCCCATATGCCATAGAATCCTTCTCAACCATACGGCCTCACATGCAGCAAAACAAGCTGCCTTGTACTCTGCTTCGGTAGAAGACAATGCCACTGTTGGTTGCTTCTTACTAATCCAAGATAAAATTCCTGAACCCAAAGAGAAACAATAACCAGAAACTGACTTCCTGGAATCAATGTCTCCTGCCCAATCTGAGTCACAGTTCCCCACAAGAGAAGTTCTGAAACTGTATGTGATACCATAGTCAAGAGTTTTCTTCAAGTATCTGAGCACCCGCATCCCAGCCTTCCAATGACTCTCATGAGGTTTGTTTGAGAACTTGCTCAAAACACCAACAGCAAAACTGATATCTGGTCTGGTGTTACACAAGTAGATCAGACTGCCGACCAACCTCCTATACCTCCCAATGTCTGCTAGTGCTGATGTATCCTCGACGGATAACTTTGCATTCACCTCCATAGGTGTAGCTATCTCCTTGCACTCGGTCATGCCAAATGCCTTCAAGATCTCCCATGCATACTTCTTCTGAGAGATGAAGATCTTTCCTGGCTCTTGCCAGACTTCAATCCCCAAACAATAGTGTAGCAAGCCCAAGTCTGTCATTTCAAACTCAGAACTCAAAGCCTTTCGAGTTTGGTTGATCATATCTTCATAGTCACCTGTAATAAGAAGGTCGTCCACATATAGGACAATCACTACAGACTTTTTACCATCCCTGTAAACATACAAGTTAGCATCTGAGGCACATCTTTTGAAGTTTAGGTTTAAAAAGAACCTATCTATCCGCTGGTACCATGCTCTGGGGGCTTGTTTCAGCCCATACAATGCCTTCTTCAGTTTACACACTTTGTTCTCGGAATGGGGGGCCTCAAACCCTGGTGGTTGAGCCACGTACACCTCCTCCTTGAGGTCGCCATTTAAGAACGCTGACTTAACATCCATTTGGTACACTGGCCACTTCTTATGGGCAGCCACTGCAAGTACCGTGCGAATAGTGGTAATTTTGGCAGTTGGGGCAAATGACTCTTGAAAATCAAACCCTTCAACTTGTGAAAATCCTTGGGCAACCAGTCTAGCTTTGTACTTTTCTAAGGTACCATCAGCCTTGTACTTTACCTTCCAGATCCACTTGGTGCCAATAACCTTCCGCTTTGCTGGTCGATCCACTAGCTCCCAAGTGTCATTCTTCATTATGCTGTCATACTCTGCCTGCATAGCAGCCTTCCATGATGGATCTGCAAGTGCTTCTTCTAAGTCAGTTGGCTCCTTTACTTCTCTCATAATCTCAACCATCAAGGCCATATTGACTATGTGAGTAGAAGCCCTCCTTTGCTCCTCTATTCTCTGAGACCTCCTTGGTCCATCTGCCTTCTCCTCAACAGATGCAGGCATAGGATTATTGTGGTCATAGAGCTACTTCACCCAGCGCAGCAATGGCTTTTCCGGTGGGGTGATGTCAGGTTGGTGAACTTTTTCCTCATCATATGAAGATGATGCTTCCTCCTCCTTAAGGATAGGGATAGCTCTCGGGATAGGTTCATAGTGGACTACTTCTTCGCTTGATGATAAAGTGGAAGAACTTGCCTTCTCCTCCTCCACTGTATGCGGCTCCTCCTTGAACACCACATCACGGCTCGCGATGATCTTCTTTGCCTCTTGGTCATATAATTTGTAAGCCTTCTACTCATCACTATAACCCAAGAAGATACATTTTCTGCTTTTTGGTTGTAACTTGTTTCTCTTCTCATCTGGAACATGTGCATAACATTCACATCCAAAAAATCTGAAATGTGAGACAGATGGTTTCTTACCAGTGTAAGCCTCATGAGGTGTTTTTCCCTTGAGAGCCTTTGTATAGCTCCGATTTAGAATGTAGACTGTAGTATTAACAGCTTCAGCCCGAAAATGGTTAGGCAATCCCTTGCCCTTTAGCATGCATCTTGCCATCTCCACAATGGTGCGATTCCTGTGTTCCACAACACCGTTCTGCTGAGGTGTGTGAGGCGTCGTCAATTGACGCTTGATCCCTTTGCTCTTGCAAAAGCCTTCAAACTCCTTTGAGTTGAACTCACCACCACCATCTGTTCTAAATTTCTTCACACTTTTCCTTGTTTCATTCTCAACAAGTATTAGCCATTCTTTAAACTTACCAAAAGCTTGAGCCTTATCACGAAGGAAGTACACCCACATCTTCCTACTGTAGTCGTCGACAATCAACATAAAATAAGAAGATCCCCCCAAGGCCTGTGTAGGCATCTTACCACACAAGTCAGCATGCACCAACTCTAGAGGAGCCTGTGCTCTATTCTTGCTTTCTTGTGGAAATGCCTTTCTTTGTTGCTTGCCCATCATACAAGCTTCACATGGTTCCTTCAATTCAGTTATTGTAGGTAGGTGAGCAACCATACCTTGCTTTTGCATCTCCTTCAATACTGCAAATCCGATGTGTCCAAACCTTTCATGCCAAAGCTTACTTGTGCCCACTCTAGCGGTGGCTGTAAGAGCACTTAGCTCATACAGGTTGTTCCTTATTTCTCCTTTGCCAACAATTGTACCAGCACTATCAATAATTTCTGCACCTGTCTTCTTGAACCTCACTTCATGACCAAGATCAGTTATGGTAGCAACTGATAAGAGATTTCTCCTGATTTCGGGAACATACAACACATTTGAAAGCTTTTTGACTTCACCATTTGCAGCAACAAAAGAAATAGTACCTGTGCCCGCAGCAGGGCATTTAGCATCATTTCCAACCGTCACAGTGATGGATTCTTGTAGAGGCTGCATAGAACTGTATAGACCTTTCTTATTGGTCATGTGACGGGAGGCCCCACTATCCAACACCCAAGAGTCAGTGGTAGATTCTTCTTGCGCCGAGGAGCACACTTCCTCAATGGTCGCCATGAATAATTCCAACTCTGCTTCAGCCGTATTGGCTGTCTCTTTCCCTTTACTTTTAAGGGTACCATTCTTTTCATCTACCTTCTTGACATGACAATCTGCAATTGCATGTCCTTTCTTCTTACAGTAGAAGCACTCTCCTTGAAACTTCTTCTTGCCGCCCTTCTTCTTTTTGTCACCATCATTTTTGGTGGAGGAAACACCTTTGCCTTTTGCATTGGCAGAGAATGCAGCATCTCCATTGTTGCTTCCTTCTCGGGCTTTCAGCCTCAACTCCTCCTCCATTAATAATGCACAAAACTCCTCAAAAGTCAAAGCTTGAGGTCTCACCTGAGTATTAAGGGCAGTTACTAGTCCATCGAACTTTTGTGGACAAATCCGAAGACACCTCCGAGCTAGCTCTTCGCTAGTCTTTTGTATCCTAGCGCCAGCCATCTGGTCGCGCAGATTCTTAATCCGAGTGATGAATGCTTCAACTGTCTCTCCTTAAGCAAACTTCTCCGCTGCTAGTTGATTCTCCAAGTTTTGAATCCTTGTTTGGTTTCGCATTTCGTACTGACTCCTTAGTACATTCCAAGCCTCTGACGCTTTGGTTGTATGCTGAATCAGAGTCAAAACACTGTCAGAACAGCTTGTAACTAAGGCACACAATGCATCTGCATTCCTTCGTTTCCAAGCTCGTAGAAGATCTACATTCAAAGGAATCATCACACTAGGATTTGATGGGTCCGGGGTAGGCTGTGGTTCTGCATCAGTCCCCAGCACAGTCTCCACAAGCTCATAAGAATCAAGGATAGTTGTAATTTTGAACTTCCACAAGGTGTAGTTTGTACCATCTAACTTGCCTTCGCTAAAGGTTGGTGGACGAATCCTCAGTGTTTGAATAGCCGGTACAGCAGCACCACCTCCTGCACCGCTTCCTGATGCGCTAGAACCGCTTCCCGGAGTCGACATCGTTTCTCTTTGCTATTGAAGCCTTTGCCTCTTGCACGCTCTCCAATCTCTAGAGCCCCCTGGGCTCTGATACCATGTAAAATATACACGGCGCAGCGAACAGAATCTGAGAAAGAGATAGAGAGTACACAACAGATAAGAGGAGAATCAGTAAATTCTTTAACTCCAAACAACTGATACAAAGATGGCTCTGTCCACCTGTGCGCTTCCACTGTGTGAAGCTTAGATGGCGATCTAGACAAAAGATAGGTGAAGAGCTTAAGGCTAGCTGGAACAACAACTCTGACTGGGTGAAAGATGAGTGAGTGATGGCTGCGAAGGGGTTTAGCTTTTATAGCCTGCGAAGGTCGTTAGGTTGGCCTGCTGACCGACCTACCATATGAGCCTCCACTAGTCGGCCAGGGAATATTCCCCACAATAGGGGCCCCTTTTAACTCCCTTACCACGCAACTCAATGCAATGTGCCTCGAGTTGCTACCAGCTTAACCACTCTATCTAACCCAAAGACTAGACCCACAACAGTCACATTTTTGCCATCCGGTCACATAGACCTCATCTGATATACAAGTCAGGACTCAACCAATGTCCGGGCTCACATTTGGCTTCTCCTCATAATGGGGGCCTTACAACTTTGAGCACCATGGATCATTGGTAGCACCTAATGAGGGTGGGGCATTGATCATATCTAACACTCTTTTCTCGTGTGTGCAGCAATGGAGCATGGAGCTTAGAGCTTGAGGATCAAGCTTGCTTGATCTTGCACCTTGGATTGTGGAGCTACTAGAGTGCTTGAGAGAGGAGGCAACTCGATCGAGCATGGAGGTAGTCTCACTACACTCATAGGTGTAAGAGCACGTATGGCTATGTGAGAGATAGCCATTGCAATTAGCTTGAAATAATAAGTGGTCCATGGACCTTGTCAGTCAAGCAAGAAGCTTCTATAGCTAGTTTTGAATTTCACCTATGAGCATCTACTAACCAGCGCCTAGGATGGATGGTTTAGTATGGAATGTTCTCTCCTATGGCAACACGTAACTAGGGGGCTCTAGTCTAGAAATAGTTGTAAAAATGTCAGATCTAGAGCATGACTATGGAGGTTGAAAGAGGAAGAGTGAGGTCATGAGGTAACAAACATCAAGATCAAATGTCACACAAGTGAATTAGGTTCCAAGATGGAAGCTTGGACTCATAAACACAATCTTGTCTGTTAACAATGACACAGATACTTTGTTGGAAGTACAAAAGTACTATGACATTGCTTCAAAATGAGAGCAAGTACAATGCTTTATAAGAATATACTAGGCTGCACTTTCCACCATTGTGCATATGGGATTCTGCATCCTAAGCCCACATAGCTCCATGGAAAGAGGCTAAGCTGAGTGTGATTGCCAATATCTCAACACCCCTCAATCACAATCAGAGAAGGACAAAGTGTGTGGAGGCTTTAGTGAGCAACCACATGAAAAGTGTGGGCACACCACAAAATTGGTTAACACTAGAGGCTATTGTAGAAAAAGCTAAGTGTGGGTACCAAAGACACAGAAACTATAATAGGGGCCTCACAAAGTGTACAGAGGCTGTAGTATAAGGTTACATGAGGAGTTTACAAGCTTATATCAAAAACATTATGGATAGGCAATACAATGCTAAAAAAGTCTATCAAAATAGAAGAACTGATGAGGCTTGTTCTTCTCCTGGTGATCTTCTTTTTCTCCTTCTTATTTTGCTCCATGGTCTTCTTCTTCTTCAATAGCAACTAAATAGGCCTTTTGAGACCTCTTCTTAGCATGATAGAATTTCTTTGTGTGCCCTATCCTTTTGCTGAAGTCAATACCAATTGATCTTTCTTGCCCTTGTACATGGTACCTACATATAACATTTGTTCATCTTTAGAGGTGCTTGGTTCTTCTTTGGATTTTACCTTCTTTTCTTCTTCTAGTAGGGAGGCCTTAATGTCAACTAGTTTAGGACTAGGAATGTTGATCAATGTAGTTGTTGACACATTATTATAGTCAGGAGGCAGGCTTTTTAACAACACACCAATACAAATATCTTCATCCATCTTGAGATCAATTCATGCAAGTTGAGTTAAGAGACTTTCCATGTAGTTTAAGTGAGTTGCAAGAGATGTGTTTGATTTCATATCTAGTTTGAAAAATTCAATCAGTAATCTATACTTAGCTGGATTTAATTGTACACCAAACAAAGTATCTAATCTCTTCCATGTATCATTAGAGGTTTCATAGGTATCCACATGGTGGATGTAGCTTTCATTCAATTCTAGCTTAATAATGGCATGTGCTTTGTCATCATTATTTTGCTAAGTAACTACAAGGTCTCCATCCCAAGGTTTCTTCTCCTTGCCATTAGTAATGGCCCAAAGACCCTTCTTCATCAAGGTGAACTTGATGCAGGATTGCCAAGTGTGGAACCCGACCCCTTTAAATCGAATAGTTGAGAGTCTTTGCCCATGCTGGAGCAGCAAATTAGCACCAAACTCTCATATTTGAGCAGCAAAAGATTTAATTGTATCAAGAGACACAATGAATGTAGTGTCAAATAATACTTGATAAGTATAAATAGATACTATGCTTTTAGGCACTTGAGTTTGATGCTTTCATGCTTGGATTTCTCCCCTCCTTGTTGATTTGATGGAAAATTCTTTCTGAGAACTTCAGATCAGAGTGACCTTGGCTTGGTTTAAGTGGCAAGAGAGAAAATGAAGGAAAAAATAAGCTTGAAGGTAAGTGGCATTTTATAGTAACCTGATATTTTTGTTATAGCAGCTCACACAATGGTCCATTTGATTTGAAATTTTGTTAGAAGGTAGCCCATATAATAAATATCAAAAGCCCTATGGTATCCCTTGACATTGTGAGGTGTGATGATGGCACCATCAATTGAACAACATCCTGTATATGGCTTCCTGCGGTACCACCTCTGAGTAATCTTCTTATTATATCTCTGTGTTGGAGTGGAATTTTCTCAAGCCCCCTTAGTTGAAGTAAGTCACCTATATGAGCAACAAATGCTATATGATAACTTGTGGAATAATGCTCACAGTAGGGAGAGAGAACATGTCCAATTTATAGCAGTGAAATTTGCGCCAGATCTGTGTTTTTCAACAATGGTGGGTTGTATGTTGCACAATGTCAGGAAATTTTGAGCTAGAAAGACGCATCTTGATCTAAGGAATAACTCTTGAGAAGAAAGCTTGAAGAGATATGACATGATTGAAGATATATGGGTGGTCCAACAGAGGTAGGTAGGTGATGTCTATGGCAACCAAGAGAGATAGAGTGAAGATGGAGGTGGAAGATGAAGAGTTTATGTCAAGATGAGCTAACCAAAGGTTGACAGGAGCTAAAGGAGTGATTTGTAGAGCTGAGCCATGCCTAACTGGGCTCTAATACCATGTAAAAATGTTTGATCTAGAGCATGGCTATGGAGGTTGAAAGAGGAAGAGTAAGCTCATGAGGTAATAAACATCAAGAACAAACATCACACAAGTAAATTAGGTTCCAAGATGGAAGCTTGGACTCATAAACATAGTCTTCTATGTTGATAATGACACAGATACTTTGCTGGAAGTGCAAAAGTACTATGGCATTGCTTTAAAATGAGATCAAGTGCAATGCTTTATAGGAATAGACTAGGTTGCACTTTCCACCACTGTACATATGGGATTCTGCATCCTGAGCCCACACAGCTCCATACAAAGAGACTAAGCTGAGAGTGATTGCCAATATCTCAACAATAGTTAAATGCATAGTTGGTCCTAACATGGAGGAGATATCCATACTAGTGCCATGTGGCAAGCATTAGAAACCTAGGAATTTATGGGCTAGATATCACTGTTTTGGAAAAGAGGGTGGATTTTGAACTTATGTCTATGAGTTGAAAATAAATATATAAAGTGTTTAGAAAATTTTGTCTTCACTACTTTCCTATTGTGCTTAATGAAGACATGAAATGAACACCATGTAAAGATTAATTTAAGAAGTTGTTTTTAAGTGTCAAATAGTGTGGTAGCATGGCTTGTTTAAATAACTAAAGCAAATCATGTTTCAATTGGGAAGCCAAGGATTGTCTATTTGCGACAAAAGTGGTCAATGGCTAAGTAGACTCAATGATTTAGGTCCTTTTCCAAAAAATGACCAATTATGAAAAGAGCCAATTTCTTAGGATTGACTAGTTGGTACCAAGTTTTTATCAAAGATTATACCTTGATTGTTGTGCCTCTCATCAACTTACTAAAAAAGAAGACATATAGTATGGATTCCAATCAAGAAATCTATATTTGATTGTTTGGCTTAAACAAAGCTTGGTGATAGCTCACATTTCAAAGCTTCCCAACCTAAATCATGAATTTG
This sequence comes from Lygodium microphyllum, assembly GCF_053477565.2. NCBI lineage: Eukaryota > Viridiplantae > Streptophyta > Polypodiopsida > Schizaeales > Lygodiaceae > Lygodium > Lygodium microphyllum. Next base: position 73,252,997 of record NC_141153.1, read on the forward strand.
AGATTGCAACAGATGGTACAAGCTTTGTTGCATTACGTTTTGTACTTATGCAACATGGACATTCAATTGTTTCATCCTCAAGGAAGCTAAAGACTCATGACAGAACCTATTCTAGTCATGAGTTAGACCTATTGGTTTTGATCCACCCTCACAAGTTATGGAGACATTACTTGCATGGCAAGAAATTTACCTTGGTAACAAATTAAAAAAGTCTCAAATGGATATTAATCGAATCTAAACATTAGACAACAAAGGTGGATTGAATTCTGAAATGACTCCAACTTCAAGATTAAATATAGGCCAAGCAAGGACAATATAGTTACAGATGCTTTAATGCTCTCATTTTGGAAAAACCCTTAAGGGAAAAGTCATTAGCTGCTATAGTATTAATGCCAAGTAACCCCATCATCCAAATGAAAAAAGAAGAAGTTGCAAAGGATCCTAAGTATCAATAGTTAAGAAGGGATATTAAGTTTAAGGATTAAGATCCTAAGTTGGAACTCAAGTACCAAGAATTTTTCATCAAGGAAGAGCTTACATACTTTAAGAAAAGGTTATGTATTCCTTCTTCTAGCCATGAAACGAAGGAAGATGATACTCTAGGAAGCACATGACTCTCCATTTTCAAGACATCTTGGCTATGCTAAGACACTCAGTGAACTTTTAAAAAAGCTATAATTGGGAAAATCTTAGAGGTGATGTACTTAAGTATGTCACTAAATGCCTAAGCTACCAAAGGGTGAAAGTCAAG